>NC_133648.1:315965177-316265177 GCF_009905375.1 Apium graveolens
CATCGGAGGGGGCAATTTAGCATTCACTGAATCATTCTCCAAGTAAGAAAAAATATTCTCATAAAAGTTCACATCACGAGACACGAAAAAATCTTTATTCTCCAAATCATATAGCTTCCATCCTTTTTTACCACGAGGGTAAGCTACAAATACACACTTTCTATTACGACTTGCAAATTTATCAACTTTTGCTCATTGATTATGAGCAAAACACAAACATCCAAATATACGCAAAATATCATAAGAGTGAGGAAAATCAAATAAAATTTCATACGAAATATTGTTTTGTAAACCACTAGAAGGTGTTCTATTAATTAAATATGCTGCAACCAAGATACATTCTCCCCAAAACATGATAGGAAAATTTCCTTTAAATCTTAAAGCGCGTCCAAGATTTAAAATATGATGTTGTTTTCTCTCCACTTGTCCATTTTGCTGAGGACTACCCACACAACTAGTTTAAATAATATACCATTCGCCAAAAAATATTTTTTCATGCTATTAAATTATATACCATTGTCACTGCGTACAATTTTTATTTTTTGTTCAAACTGACAGTCAACCATACCAATAAACCACATAAAAAAATTTAAGTACCTCTATTTTATCACTCAACAAGAATACCCATACATCACGAGAAAAATTATAGCTGCAAATGAACATAGCGTTCGTGAACAAAACTCGGGATCGGCTCGTTTATTTAAACTCGTCTCGGCTCATTTTGATCGCGAACATAAAAATAATCTCGGGTAATTAAATGAGTCGAGCCGAGTTTTTTTGTATGTTCGGCTCAGACTCGACTTGTTTAGCTTGGACTCAGCTCGAAATCGGTAACTCGACTCGTCTCGGATAAAATTTTTATATATAACGAATAATAAATATTTACTAATCACTTGTATAAATGTTTATTTTTTAATTAAAATTTAATACTTATTTTAAAGTAAAATAATTAATTTAATTTAAATTTAATATATATTTTAATAACAAATAATTTAATTAATTTAATATATATCACTAGAGTTTGGTTACTTTAACAAACAATATCTAATTAAACTTAAAACTAAATTCTACCTCACACTTTTATTAGAGGAGTCTATGATAATATCGACCAAAATTACGATTTCAAATGAATTAAAATAGTGAGTTATTAAAATAAATTATAACATTATAATATTTTTGGGAAAAAGATAAAATAATTTTTAATAAATATATTTCTCGACCACTTAAAGGGGCCTGCTTCCTTTATTTTACTAGAGTAGTTCCCGGGCATATGTCCGTTTATCTCATAATTATATTTTAATAAAGATATTTTAGAAATAGTTTAATTCAAATATGTATTAATACTAAATTCATAATATATAATAATAGAATAATAGAATAAAATTTAAAAATAATAGCATACAAAATACAAATATTGATTATCAACTTTCTATTAAATTTAAAATATAAAAAGGAATTGACGAATATTTATATAAATAAAATAAATTTTTATGAAGATAAAATTAGTGGATTAAAGAGAAATATTGTAAATTATAAATATGAGAATGTAAAAGTGAGGAGGAAGGGAAATTGTAGAAATGGAGAACAAAGAGAATTAGCGGAGTTAATAAATGAGAGAGAGATATATTTTGAAAGTAAATTAAATGAGTAAAGAATTATTAGTGAAAGATGACATCATCAAAATTGATGAGAGTTTGACACCTATAATTTGATGATGTTAGTTGTCAAATGAGAGTTTGACACATCAACAAGAATGATCTTAGCTGTACTTTACTTTAGTATAAAAATAGATTTTATATGTCCTTTCTAATCTAAACCAATTTAACTGAAATATCAAAAATTACTAAATCTTTAATAATCGACATCAAGAATTTAAAAGTAATGTACGATTTCTAAAGTTACGAATATCTCAATAATTTAAAATAAAAAAGATTTTGTTCTTAAAACTCGACTTGTGAAATAAGTTGATAAAATTATATGGATTAAGAAATAAGTGTCGAGTGTAAGTGTGCGTATATAATTCAAATTGTAAGATCAAACCAGTATTTGATTTCCATATAATTTATAGAATTATAAATTTTACCTTAAGCTTGTTCGATTAAAAAATATATGCGAACTATTAGTGGACAACTCGACTCGGCTCGAGTTCGGCTCTGCTCGAGTTCGGCCCTGCTCGGTTGTTAGTGAGCAAACTCGTGTTCGGTTCGACTCGTTTATAAACGAGCCGATCGTGGACATTTTTTTTGGCTTGATTTTTGAACTCAACTCGGCTCGGCTCGGCTCGGATAAAACTCAGCTGGGTTCTGTTCGTTTGCAGCTCTAAAAAAATCATCCACCAATGTTAAGTTACCAGTTCTGCTAAAATCTCAATGTATTAGGAATTCGGCTAACCCAGATCATATCTCATATCTTAATATCCCCTCACTCGAAAGCCTGTTATTCGGATATAAAAAGTGCATCATTAGGTGTTTCGTGCTTTTTTGGGCCTAACATCCGGTCAATTACTAGGTGGGGATCTTGCCCCATTTATTTGGGCCCACCAAGATATAATATTAATATTTTGAATAATTATTGAGAATACTGGATATTAGGAAGTCGAACCTTAGTGCTTCTCCCGCCAACCTAGGCTCTAATACCCTGAGAATATTATGGTTAATTTTCTTAAATCAAAATGCCTATGCCTGTGCACTACTGTCTATCACCTTTTGTTATCACATATAACAGGGGAGAGAGTCCGAATTTTCGTACATTGGCTCATTGCAATTCAAAAACACAAGTACAAAACTATTAGTGATGATATCCGAGGCTCGTTCTTGTTTCATATCACTAGTTACAGAACTAATCCTCAGGAAGTATTGCCTTAGTTTGTTCTCACATGCATGTTTCACATATATTGCATCAACCTCAGGAAGGGGGCAAAAATGAGGTTCGTAATCTTTTTTCCTGGTTTCTTACTTTCCCTTCAAGACATAAGTGCGAAATCCTGGAATATGGATGTCGCGTACATATTCCTTCCAGTCTATGATCCCAACGTCGCATTCAAACAGCTTCTTCTCCTCAACAGACATCATCTTCATCAGTGCTTTTACTTTAGCATTATCAAACCTGACAATTAGAAACATGCAGTACTAGAGCTTCATTCTATAATATCGAGATAGAACTTGCGTGTACTGATTAGGAAAAGTCTGTAGTTGCCTAGGTTGAAAGAGAATCTGACCTGCTAGTAAAAAACATGTAAGGTTCATAAATCTGAGCCATATGCAAAAGAAGTGTTTCTAGCTTTTCACATTTGGTCTTAATTTTTACAAAATGCTTCTCATCTGGCACTGCTTGATGATCCCTTAGGCCATTCTGTTGAATTATCTCTGATGAAATGTAAGATGAGAAATCAGACAGAGAGCTTAAAAACTTCATATCTGTTATCCTAATTTGCTTTCCATCTCGATCTATCAATGGCGAAGACTTGAAGTGATCACAACTATACTTGAAAAAATCGTAAAATAGTATTGGATTTGAGACAGACGAAGCTGCATGATACACATTCAATTTTGGCTTTGCTTCTCTACCATGCTTTGCCATAGCCACCAAAATAGTATTGACAACGATGTCCACGGGTACCTTTAAACATACACACTTATTATCAGTTGTGGAGGACTACCCTAAATTCAAACTTAAGTATAAACAACTCATAATCTCAGACAGTTAATGACTCTAGATACATAAACGGGAAGTTTTCCAGTTTTCTTTCACTTACAATGTCAATGACTGCGTTGGGATTTGCTAAAATTCCGGGGAGCTGGCCTTTCCCATAAAACAACATTAAGGGGTCAAGCATTCTAATAACAAGAAGAAAGGAAGAGGTACAAATGAGAATGTTGTTGAGTTAATATTGACTTCCACAGTATTTCAAAATTGATATAGCTTCCCATAATTACTAGACATTATATCGAAATGGAATCCAAGAAGTGATTAGAAGTAAACAAGTACCTATTTCCTTCAATCCAACCTGGGAAAGGCTCCCTATAGGCACTCTCAACAACGCTAGGACGAACGATTACTACTGGGATATTTTCTCTTTGTTTGGTGATCAACATCTCACCCATGGCCTTAGTAAATGAGTAAGTGTTTTGCCATCCATGTAACTTTGCCCTGCATATTGTACATGTTAATTAAGATGAGTAAACGATACTCAGAGAAATATATTTATCAAGGGATGACCTCTGCAAGCCCAACTCTTTCATCAATGGAGTTGATTTAACTTGAGCAGCCTCCTTTGATTGCAAAGCAATACTCAGTTCAGCTTCAATATCAACTCTTCTTCACTGAAGTTCACTTCACATGCCTTAAGCAAAGGTGATTCAACTTTCTTCAAAATAATTGAAACATCTTCAGTTTCAGTTGATTTCCATTTGTCACTGACAGACTTCCTCTTGTTTTTCAAATCCTCATAATCAAGACCAATGGCAATGTTTGCACATGGCTTGTTCTTTTCATGATATTGGCCAATCAAATCAGAAGCATTTCTGAAGGATTTCAGCTTCACTTCATTCTTCTCCAGCTTTTCTCTCAATACTGCTTCAATTTCAGTTGCACACTTTAATTTGTTCTTTAAGTATGCATTTTCTTGCTTAGCAGTATAAAGCTCAACCAGCAATAATTCAGTCTCTTGTTTTTCACTCTCAAGTTTTTCATTGATCTTTTTCAATCTGCTAACTTCCTCATTTACAGCAACCATGCTTGTATGAATGTGGAACATTTCTGTGCTCATCTTTTCAACAGTTTCCTTATATTGACTCACATTTAAATCAATTGTGGTAAGAGTTGGTACCTGTGATTTAGATGATGAAGAAAATCCTTGCTCCAAGGCCATGAATGCATAGTTTCCAACTACTTCATCTTCATCATTATCTGAATCATCCCAGCTCTTGCCCTCAGCAATATAAGCTTTCCATTGTTGCTTCTTTAGAAGAGCATCATACTTTGCTTCCAATTCAAGATAGGCTTTGCCTTTCTTTGCCTTCTTGGTTTTCCTACATTCTGTAGCAAAATGGCCCAACTCATCACAGTTAAAGCACCTTATTTTTGATCTATCAACAGATCCAGTTTTGTAGCCAGTTTTGCCATCAGGAGTGTACTTCCCTTTTCCTTTCCAGCTGATGTCTTTGTTGAAGGACTGTCCTTTGCTCTTGAAAAATCTTGGTTTCTTTACTCTAATATTAGAGAATTTTCTAGCCAAGTAAGCCATTGATTTGTCTAGCTCATCAAGCTCATCAAGAGTGTAGAACTCATCTTCTTCATCCCATTCCAGTATGACTTGCTCTTCAGTGTCATTGACTCTTTTCTCACTTGTAGAAATTGTTGGAGTTGGGGATCTTTGCTCATCATTAGAAGTCTGGCCATCATTCACAATCAGTGCACTTGAGCCATCCATTACATATCCTTGACCAGCCCTTAATGACTTCTTTTGAATCATTTCAAGCTCATAAGTTTTCAGAACCCCATAGAGCACTTCCAGTGTGATTCTACTCAGATCCCTTCCTTCTCTAATTGCAGAGATTTTTTGTTCCAAGTGATCAGGGAGAGTAAGCAAGAACTTCAAATTCACTTCTTCGACATCATAAAATTTATCATGAAGCTGCAAGTCATTTATTAGCTTATTAAACCTTTCAAACACATCATTAATACTCTCTTTTGGTTTAGCCATAAAACCCTCATACTGGGAAATCAATATCCTTCTTTGATTTGACCTAACCTCCTCAGTTCCTTCACAAAGTATTTCAATCTTTTCCCAGATCTGTTTAGAAGTGTCACAGTTGACAATGTTATTATACATTACATTGTCAAGTGACTCAATTAGTATCAGTTGCAAAGCATTGTCTAGGGAAACTTTCACTCTTTCAGGTTTAGTATACTCAGAAGGATCCTTGGGAGCATAATGAGCTGGAATAACCATATCTCCATCCGTGGTTTCCTCAACTCTAACTACAGGAGTGAAGGGCCCATTCTTGAGGATACCAATGTAAAGATGATTGGCGATTCTTATAAACAACAACATTTTTTTCCATAAAGTGTAATTGGCCTTATCAAAGGGAGAAATCTTGATACTACTGATTTTCTGTGTATTCATTTTTCCAAGATATAATCTGTTTACTTTCAGATTTTGCTCTGATACCACTTGTTAGGTATGAATACAACATAGAGGGGGGGTGAATGTGTTTTGGCTTAATTGTTTGATTTTCGATCGACTTAGGCTTTAGCAGTTGGTAGTTGTTAATGATTTAGTAGAATGGATGTTAAACATAAATAACTGTGCAAATATGTAAAACAAAGATCTTCAAAACTCACTTAATTTTATATTAAAAATCAAGCAGTGTTTTGCTACAAAATCTCTAAGTTCTTGTTTTAGAACTTAGCTTGTTTCTTGAGAGAGAACACACAAATTTTCTATTCTTATTGTTCTGCTTAACTAGAGGACCAGTGTTAACTTTATAACTCAGTTAACTGCTGGTTTACACAGTGGATAATAAACATGCTATTAGCTTTTCTAAACTGTCACTTGTCATTTCTATATATAGAAAAACAAATCTTCCATTTCTGGCTTAGCATATCTTTAGCATCCCGTGATTACTTTAATCTCCTCTGTCAGTTAATCTTTGTCATTGATCTTGCACATCTCTCAAGCTGCTTTTTGTAGACTTGTCAATCCAGCTGTGTGAATTGTTTGTTGATTTGTAACCTTGGATATTGAACTGTTCTGCAATTCTGTACTTAGAGAAATTTCTTCACTTCGAGATCTCCAATTAAGTTGTAGAGAACTCGACATCTCGATAGGCATGTTGGCTTGTCGCTATCTCTGAAACTTCATTGTTAACTTGACTTATCGATAACTCTGAGTTCTCTAGTGAATTTTGGTTTATCGATAACTCAGAGTTCTCTAATGGACTTTGGCTTATCGATAACTCAGAGTTCTCTAATGAATGTATACTTGTCGATATCTCTGAGTTCTCAAATGGGTATCTAACTTATTGATATCTCCAATAGCAATTCCTGAGTTCTCTACACCCGATGGATGTTGCTTATCCGTCGGGTAGACATTGCTCATCCGTCAAGTATATATTGCTTAACCGTCGGGTAGACATTGCTCATCCGTCGAGTAGATATTGCTCATCCGTCAGGTAGATGTTATTCATCCGTCGGTACTCTCTGGAGTTTAAATGACTTCTCGATAAGTCATTCTGGAGTTCTCGAATGATTTCTCTATAACACTAATTCTGTGACTTGTAGAGATCTTGACTTAGAATGTTTTACACCAAACAGATTTATTCAACTCCAAGCTTCTTCATAATTCTTCTGAGGCATGATCTTCTTGATCTTCTTCCAGATAGAATTCTTAGGCTTGACACTGTTTAGAGAAAAATGCTCCAGTCTGCTCCATTTACATTTTACAGACATTAAATATTACAAGTATGAATTACAGATTAAGGTTACAATACAACTAATCTTAGGGTTGTCAGTATGACTTAGTCTTGTTATAATACAGGCATGTCTTGCACAACAATCTCCCCCAATTTGTGAGAAGATTGCTTATCACAAATTCATGCCTGTTAACAAGACTAACCCCAAGTTAAAGAATGAAAATAAAATAATACAAAAGCTGATACAACACTTGTACAATGAATATTTGACAGTTTACAATAATTAAGTAAAGACTGAGCTGTCTGATTCTTTCTCAATTATGTTCTTAATTTACACAAGTATTTCCAATTCTTCTAGGATGAGGGTGTCAGTTAGAGCCTCTATTAGTTTCAGCAAATCTGGCTTAGGATATCTAGCTAACATCCCTATCATGTAACTTGACAAAGAGTCAGCTTTTATATTCAGAAATCTTCCATCCTATGATATTCTGCTCTTGCCTGCTGCCTTCAACTCTTCTGATCTTCTGATATACTCAGATCATAGATGTTGATGATATTATTAGCTCCAGTAATCTTTGACATTCTTCTGAGGCATAATTCTTTGACATCATCTATTATATATTACATATGAGACTAAACATTAGTTATAAGTATTATTCAAACCGTTGGTTGATTGTTAAAATAACAAACAAAATACTTTTTTTTTGTAAAAATTTTGTCTTATCATTAAAACATATAGATCTTGACATAAGTACGGTTGGATCATTCATAAATATTTTTTTAAAAAATCGATACATCAATATAGGACTAAATAGAAGTACTGGTCAAACTACTGGTTGACTATTAAAATAGCAAACCAAATATATTTATTTTTTCTAAATTTTTAATTATATCACTTAAATATATAGATCTTGGCATCCGTACGGTTGGATCATTTATAAATAATTTTAAAAAAATCACAACACCAATCAGGGAATAAATACTAGTTACAAGTAGTAGTCAATTCACTTGTTAAAATTTTTATTTTTAATATCTAATTTTTTTTCAAATTACTAAAATATATATTTTGACATTCATATGGTTCAATAATTTTAAAATATTTATTAAAAATCTGAATAAAATTCATAATAATCAAATATATAAAAATTAAAATATTTTTTTTAATTTTTTTCTAGCCGAACTGAGTCGAGTTCGAGCCGAACCGAGCCGAGTCGAGCTCGGCCGAACATGCCAAAAGCTCGGTTCGAGCTCGTTTTCCTAACGAACACATTTTTATGTTTAAGTTCGAGCTCGAGCCCTACGAATCGAGCCGGATCGAGCCTTTAACCAGACGAGATCGAGCTTGTTCGCGAACGGTTCGGTTCACGAACAGCTCTTTCTGGGACCTCACTCCATCTTTTCAGGAGAAATACTAGAAATATGCCAGCCTATCACCTTTTCGCAACTATGGCAACTATGGCGTTATTATGTCAGCCTATCACCTTTTCGCCGAACATAAAATATTATTTATTATGTAAAACATAAATAAAAGAACAATTTATTAAAAGCATTTTTTTCCTAAAAACATCTTCTTTTTTTTTTTAAAATTAGCGAGTGTAACTCTTGATTAAGGCTAGGACTGTCAAACTGATAATTCAGATACAGATCTGCCTATATCTGTAACCGTATCCGCATCCGCAATTGTCGGATTCGAATACGGATAATATCAATTTTATTTCGGATACGGATAATATCCGTTTTTTCTCGGATACGAATGCGAATATTTCGGAAGAATATCGGATTTTTTGAATTTTTTATGGCCTTACGTATTGACGATAATTTTAGAACATTTTTTACAATTAAACACAAATGATATATTTATATATGTATAAAGTAAGGGTACAATTATATAAAATTTGTATAATGTATTTATTTAATGCATTTACACAATATAAACTAAAAAAATATATTTTAAATTTTATATAATTATATGTTTATATAATTTAAATATCATATATGTATTTAGTTTCGGGTTCGAATATCCCGGATTCCAATACGAATAATATTCGTTTTATTTCGGATACGGATAATATCCCCTTTTTCTCGAATGCGAATACGAATTTTTCTGACAACAAATATCATATTTTTCGAATTTTTTTGACAACCCTATCCTAGATTAGTGAGAAAATGTCTCCATGTAGCAGTTGCAGGACAAGGACAAAAATTTAGGGATGCTTAAATTTTTTCCTATATAAATTCCATCTTTTTTCTCTGAGGGTGCTAATGTATAATTAAGTCTTCCTAAATTATTTTTTCGAGTTCAGGGAATCTCAAACATTCTCTCACCCTCTGTGGTTCAGCCACTATGGAGTCGCATATCCCAGGAGATGGTCTTGAAAAGTGGAGAAAACCAACTTCAGACTAAATCACTATTAATACGGATGCTGCTATGTTCGCTGAAACAGGACGCTACAGTTTTGCTTTTGTAGCCAGAGACTCAAACGGTGTTTTTGCAAGGACTCGTGCATGTTGCAGAGCGGTGGCTAGGGCCGTAATTCGGGCCGAGTGAGCCGAGTTTCGAGCCGGACATAATTCGAGCCGAGATTAATCGAGTCGAGCCGAGCCGAGCCGGCTCGTTTAACTAATCGAGCCTAAACCTTACCCGAACTCGACTCGTTTAATTCCACGAGTCGAGTCGACCCAGCTCGTTTAGCTAAACGAGCCGGTTTTAACGAGTCGGGCGAGCCCTAAACGAGCCGGTTTTAACGAGTCGGGCGAGCCCGTTCATTTAATTTTACATTTAATCGAGCCAAAAACTCTACCCGAACTCGGCTCGTTTAATTTCACGAGTCGAGTCGAGCCGACTCGGGTAATTAAACGAGCCGGAACTTCTGCCCGAACTCGGCTCGTTTAACTAAACGAGCCGAGTCGAGCCCACTTAAACGAGTTCGAGCCGGGCAAGCTCGTGAGCCGCCCGACTCGAATTACAGCACTAGCTGTGGCTAAGGCTATCGACAAAGGCTGAACCAACCGGGCTAACCTAGGCCGAAGCCCCGGCTAAACTGAAAATGTCAATAAAAACTTTTCATAAAGTCACAATTTTTAGTTGAGAATCAGTAGAAGTTTTACTTAAAGCACCGTCTAAATTCTAAAAATTAGCGAGAATTCATTTTGACCCCACCTGCTTTGTGATCTTGGTTCGGCCACTGGCTTAAAGGAGGCGCTAAGTTGGAGTAAGCAGCAACTGTGTGGACGTCCTGTTATATTGAGTCTGATTCTTTGTTACTCATTGAACTATGGAGTCATACTTTGAGGTGGTGGTGGAAGAATGTTTGTGTATACTAGAGACATTGTCAGATGTGTCTTTATTTTCTTTTAAACGATCTGCAAATGGGGTGGCTCATTGTCTAGCACGAGCATCCTATTTTTATCTCTGATCGTATGTTTCAAGGGAGTAATGTTCCCTATGAAATGCAGCAACCTCTATAATCCTAACTTAGATTCATAAGGGGTTAAAAATCAAGTAGGTGACTGATTACGTCCAAATAACTTAAATAGGTCATTCATTGCAAATTTGACTCAAAGTGATCATTAATTCATTTAATTTGATCATTTCGATAAAGTCAAAAATTGAAATTACCCAAAACTGAAAAATGGTAAAATAGAATGGTAGAGCTCGTTTTGGACTTCAATATGGTTACTAAAACTTTCTATTTGGCTCACAGAATCATGTTGAAATCTGGCTTTATTTCTCCTAACTTGAGCTATTTTTAAAACTTTGAAGATTAAAAACGAGATTTCATCATGATTTTGTGAGTCAAAAAACAAGTTTTAATAACCATATTGAAGCCCAAAATGACCCCTACCCTCCCGCGTTAACTTTTTTTTGATTTTGGCTAATTTCAGTTTTTGACTATAACGAAGTGATCAAATTAAGTTATTTGATGATCATTTTGAGTCAAATTTGCAATGAGTAACCTACTTGAGTTTTTTGGACGCAGTTAGTCACTTACTTGATATTTAACCCGATTCATAAGATTTTCTTTTTTACTTGCGATAGGTAAAGACATTGTTTTTGATTTTTGAAGGTTTTACATCAAGATGAATATGTCTGTTAGCATAACGTGTTGCCACCTCTTGTGCTGGAAGAACAACAAAACTTGAAGAGCTCAATTACAATGAGTTCTTGATTATAGACTCTAGAAAGCATATTCTTAGCAGTGGAAAAAATTAATATGGTAGTAACATATAAGCTTGTCCTGGTTTATCACATTCGCGAACCATGGACAGAGAAGGGAGAAATGAGGCTTTGTCACTGTACTATTTCTGAATCATCCTGGTGTTCCTAGTTTACTTTCCCTTCAAGACGTAAGTGCGAAATCCTGGAATGTGGATGTTGCATACATATTCCTTCCAGTCTATGATCCCAACGTCGCATTCAAACAGCTTCTTCTCTTCAACAGACATCATCTTCATCAGTACTTTCACTTTAGCATTATCAAACCTGACAATTAGAAAAATGCAGTATTAAAGATTCATTCTATAATATTGAGATAGAACTTTCGTGAATTGATTAGGAAAAGTCTGTAGTTGCCTAGGTTGAAAGAGAATCTGACCTGCTAGTGAAAAACATGTAAGGTTCATAAATCTGAGCCATATGCAAAAGAAGTGTTTCTAGCTTTTCACATTTGGTCTTAATTTTTACAAAATGCTTCTCATCTGGCACTGCTTGATGATCCCTTAGGCCATTCTGTTGAATTATCTCTGATGAAATGTAAGATGAGAAATCAGACAGAGAACTTAAAAACTTCATATCTGTAATCCTAATCTGCTTTCCATCTCGATCCATCAATGGCGAAGACTTGAAGTGCTCACAACTATACTTGAAAAAATCGTGAAAACGTATTGGATTTGAGACAGACGAAGCTGCATGATACACATTCAATTCTGGCTTTGCTTCTCTACCATGCTTTGCCATAGCAACCAAAACAGTATTGACAACGATGTCCACGGGTACCTTTAAACATACACACTTATTATCAGTTGTAAACAAGTTGTGTAGGACTAACCTGAATTCATACTTAAGTATAAACTACTCATAATCTCAGACAATTATTGACTCTCTAGATACATAAACGGGAAGTTTTCCAGAACTCTTTCACTTACAATGTCAACGACTGCATTGGGATTTGCTAAAATTCCGGGGAGCTGGCCTTTCCCATAGAACAACATTAAGGGGTCAATCATTCTAGTAACAAGAAGAAAGGAAGAGGTACAAATGAGAATGTTATTGAGTCAAAATTCATATATCTGCCCTTAATTACTAGACACTATATTGAAAGGGAAGCCAAGAACTCAAGAAGTGATTAGAACTACATAAGTACCTATTTCCTTCAATCCAACCTGGGAAAGGCTCCCTATAGGAACTCTCAACAACGCTAGGACGAACGATTACTACTGGTATATTTTCTCTTTGTTTGGTGATCAACATCTCACCCATGGCCTTAGTAAATGAGTAAGTGTTTTGCCATCCATGTAGCTTTGCCCTGCATATTGTACATGTTAATTGAGATGAGTAAACTAAACCTATTATAAATAAATGGACAGAGTAATAGATATTATCAAGGGATGACCTCTGCAATCCCAAATCTTTCATCAAAGGAGTTGTTTTCACTTGAGAGGCCTCCTTTGATTGCAAAGCTATACTCAATTCAGCTTCAATGTCAACTTCATTCGTGTAGACTTGGCTCCTCAATCTCTGTCCCATTTGTATCGGTGTCTCCTGAATTATGCTTGATCTCTCCCCATTGACATACGCTGCCAAAACAAAATCATATTGCAGGTCAATCCAAAATATAGGCTCTTTTTCTTTAGCCTAATTCACACCTTGTGTATAATTTAATAGTGTACTTACCAGTGGATACATGGAGGAAGAGGCATAGATTTTTGCACTTCTTGGCGAAGCTTAAAACCCGACAAGGTCCTCTTGTGTTTGTGTTTATAGCAACATCGTACCTTTTTCACAAAGTAATCCCCAGATATGAATGAAATATAGTGCAGATAATCACAAATCACATGATATTAAGATGTATAACAATGCATAAATTTGATCAATTAGAAACCTTTCGTCGAACGTTGTGTTGGCTGATGAATTAACAATTACATTGACAACCTGCGCAATCTCAGCAGTTAAATCACTTTCAATTCCAATTTCAGATTTACAAACATCACCAGCTACAGGAATAAGCTTGTCCAGCATGAATGCTTTATAGGATTTCCCATGCGAGCACTCTAGCGACTTGAATAAATCCGAATCAATGATCTAATGACATAAATAAATATCAAATTAGACATGGCATTAAATTCGTGTCACCAAGTGCTTTACAGAAACAATGTGCAGTAAAAATGTACGTACTTCATTCTTCAATCTTTCTGCTGCGGCTTGCTGGTCTTTTGCCCTAATCAGAACATAAATCTTACCCACATCAGGCATCGTCCGTAAGAGCTTCTCGATCAACACTGGAAGATTATAGTCACACAATTCCGTTTAGTTAATAAAATCAAAAATGAAATTCTTTAGATTAGCTGTATTAGATGAACTATAACTACATTTTTACGTACCTTTGGCAAGAAATCCAGTAGCACCAGTGACAAAATAATTTTTGGCTCGAAGAAACTCTAGTACTCCTATACCCCCCGCACCATGCAACTTTTCAAGATGATCAGATGAGGCCGGAGGAGCCCTGATTGTAGTTGCCATAGAGCCACCTTCATGTAGACTGTAATCTTTATATGCAGAAACTGCAGTCGTGGTGGTAGTAGTAGTAGTTCTCGTCGTCTTCGGTATGTTTTTATTTCGATAAGCCAGTGGTGATTTGAGCAAAGGAGCTAGATTTGAAGCAAAATGTCTAGTGCAATGATATCTGTGGAAGCTTGAGGTGCCATTGCTATTGGGACCAAGGACCAGTGCACTCTGCAATGCAGTCATTACTTCAGGATTAAAGTTTAAGGTTTAGGTTTGAAGTTGAGTTTATTATCAAGGTCCGGAGTTGAGGGATTTATTTATACAATATTTCAGAAGTGAATTTATGTCAAGGAGGATTTGTGCTGCAAAGTGATCTGTTGTGCAACGAGTTTGTTCTATTGGAAGTACAAGCTGGAACTATATTTTAATCCGATTCCAGGGTCGCAGGGAATAGAATTGTGCCAGTTTATTTAAACAAAACACGTATTTTACAATTCTTCGTGGTCTTCAATTCACAAACCGCCGATCTGTTTTATCCCTCCAATTCACTCCGAGACATATAAACTTTGATGACGGGGAGAAGAGCGAAAACATTTGAGATCGAAACACGGCGGATACCGTGAATTGTTCGGTTAAGATGGGTAGATAAAGAATACACACATGTAATGTATGGATCTAAAATTATAAGATTTTGCATCAATAGTTGTCATCATTATCATTGGATCCCGACAGAGATGCACAAAAAGTTCGGTCCCAAAATTCTGGCCGACCCGATCTGATCAAAATCCGGTCAAATCCGGCCCGGTCAAAGCCCAGCCTGGTTCCGGCCCGGGCATAGGACCTTGACGGGACCTATATTTTATAAAATTTGTATAATGTATTTATTTAATGCATTTACACAATATAAACTAAAAAAATATATTTTAAATTTTTTATAATTATATGTTTATATAATTTAAATATCATATATGTATTTAGTTTCGGACTCGAATATCCCGGATTCGAATACGAATAATATCCCTTTTATTTCGGATACGGATAATATCCGCTTTTTCTCAAACACGAATGCGAATTTTTCGGACAACAAATATCATATTTTTTGAATTTTTTTGACAACCGTACTCTTGATTACCGAGAAAATTTCTCCACGGAACAAGGACAAAAATTTAGGGATGCTTAAACTAACGGGCTAACCTAGGCCGAAGCCCATTCCCGTCAACCTAGGCTTGTGTATGCTTACATACACATGTTTTAAAAAATGCACTATTTTATATGGATGCATATAATTTTTAATAATAAAAAGAACTTTTTAAACAAGAAAAAATATATAACCTATAAAAAATAAAATATTCAAATCTAAATAATAATAGTAGAATAAACTATAATTAACAACTGTAATGAAATGATAAAAGAGAAAATCACTTAGGTATATTAAAGTTTTCAGGATAAAATTAAGGTTCATTCACATATATAACAAGACTCAACAAAGAATCTGCACCTCAATTCATTAATAAAATTTATGTATCTTGTATGTACACATCAGAGAGAGAGTTTCTGAATTAAGACGTGACAAGAGTTTCACTTTTTTTGACTCCCTGGCCCGAGTGTAGGTTTGGTATAAGTTCACAATTTCTGAATTTTTCCACTTTTTTTTACTAGAGTCCTAGGTGTAGGTTGGGTTTAAGTTCATGATTCCTAAATTTTTCTACATTTTTTGACTAGCACTGTAGGTTATGTATAAGTTCACGATTCCTGAATTTTCATTTAAATCTCTCAAATATTTTAAGAGCATTCACAATTTACTAGTCAACTAAAATTAAAACAATATTTTTATACATAAATAATTTTTTCTCTTTTTTTTCATGAATTACACTAAAAAAATAGAATAAATCATAGTGTACATTAAAAATTAAAATAGCTCACCTGTTTTCTTAAGTAGCCTGTTGCACCCGAAACGAGTTTCTAAATATGTACTTCACTGCTAAATTTACTACTACCTCCGTCCGTCCGTTTGATTCTATACGTTTACTATTTGCACGTATTTCGAGAATTTTATAAAATATAGTTTGATAATGTTTTTTTATCAATTATTTTTTTTGAATAAAAGTTTAAACATGAAATTTTTATTCAGAAAAAAAATATATTGTGGAGTTATGTTTTAAATGAGCATTGAAAAGCGTCCCGAAAAGTAACGTAGAAATTCAATGGGAGAGAGGGAGTAAATTATAAGAGCAAAAATGATTAATCACACGCGCTTTCTAGAATCAGAAAAGTACTGCCATCCAATCGCTGGCAGCATATTTGCTGAAGAGCAGGGTAGGAGTTTTAAAATTGGGTCAAAAAGTAGTTTCAAAATGACGTTTAATTATTAAACATCATATTTTAATTGAAAAAATTGATGTAAATGTTTGGGTATCAAAACATAACACCTGATATTGTAGAACGATTTTGAGATTTTAATTACCTAGCATTCCTCTATGCTGAATTACATTGTATCAGAATGTGATTTAAATTTTAAATAATCCCTGCTTAAAATGTGGCTTAAATTTTAAACAATCCCTTCTAATTAATTAAGATTAGCGGGCTTTGAAGTTAGGATGTTAAGTTATATAAATCACGCATTTATCAGAATGTATAATACAGCTTACTGATAGAATTAATCTAATGATTGACTTCAATAAATTAATATAAAATTAAAAAAAAATTAAGAATAAATACACAAATTCAGCGTGTAACAAAAAATATGTATCAAAATTTACAAAAAATTTAAAGGGCAATTACGTAAATTTAGTATATACCAAAAAACACACAACTTATCAAACTTTTCAATATGATAAATATGCGCTAAAGGTTATACATTTTCATTTATAATAGTTTAATATATATAGATTACAAAATTTTGTTAGGAATAAATCATATCAATCATATTTTCATATAATATTATAATTTATCTCTGACAATCTCTTAATATCTTTTCACATTTTTATATAATAATAATATATTAATATATATGTTAACACTCCCCTCAAACTCAACGATACTGAAATCAAGAGTTTGTCGAAAAAATTGTCCGCTTCAATCAGTTCCCGGAATCAATTTTATAGTTCTGAATCATTCGCTTTAATCAGACATTTGGATCATTTTTCTCAATCTAAGTCGTACGCTTTAATCAATCACTTAAATCTATTCTCCATCCTCGTATTTGTCCTCTTGTTCTTGTCATTATCTCGGTTATTGATATCACCCCTGTTACGATTTTTGTTAAAGCGGAATCAGCCGCTCTAGTTAAGATTTTTGTTAAAATGAAATCACTCGCTCATGTCAATTTTTGTTAAACTGAAATCATGTGCTTCGTTTCAAGTTCTCAAAAGCATTTTTTTTCTTTTATAGTACGAACATTCTTTATGTTATTCTAGCACCTAACTCTGGCAAGTTTGACTTTTTTTGTACCCGCAATTATTTAAGGGAATAACCAAAATTCGTAAATAATGATAAATATGCTAGAAAACAAATCATATTAATAATATACCAAACCAAACCAAACATATCATGTATTCCTACTTATTGTAGGGTCTGGAGAGTGTAAGACGTACGCAGCCTTCCCCTCATTCAAAAGAATGACGAGGCTATTTCCCAAAAGACCTCAGGCTTGTATGTGCATTTGAAAAAATATTATAAGTGTAGCAATTTTAAATACACAAAAATTTGATAGCATAAAGTAAATATCTATTAAAACAAACCTTAACCCGTGATTTTATACACATAGGACTTATCGAAATTCAATGCACCTTGAACGCGAAATTAGAGAACATAGTGATTTTGGTTATTGCAGTGGCGGTTGAAAGCAATTATAAGCGATTGACAGATCTTATGTTCTTGGAAATCCAAAAAATATAGATGTTAGGTATCCCCTGCATCTTGAAAATCTTCCATATCTTGATCTTTGAAAATGATCATTGTCCTTATTCTTTGCACGATTAGGGGACCGATGTATTCACATCATACTTACCTTTGTCCTAAAATCTACATACTAACTTTCCATCCTAGTCCAAATAAGATGTCCATATGTCAGCCAGCAAATTCTTCATCGATGTCGTGCTTTTGGCTTTCTATTCAACCATTCCATTACAATAAAAAATGAACTCTGATCTTTGTTGCAAATTATAACTGCCAACTTTAATTCAATCATCACCAAGTTGCAGTGGTGACTGGGTGTTATCTTTTTTGTTATTCCCAAATAATAAGGAAGATATAATAAATATACTTGATTTAAAAAATAAGGATGAAGAAATAGGGATGGGCGTCGAGTCACTTCGGGGCCGGGTAGTACTATTCCCGCCCCCGACTCGTGACTTCAAACCGAATCCCCGTTCCTGGCCCATTCCCCGTCGGGTATTATATATTATTCCCCATCCCCAACCCAAATGGGGAACAGGGATCTCTGCGGGTAACCAGAGATATTTTATTTAAATCAAAATTTCTATTAAATAATTATTTTATGCAATATATATAGAAATAAAGTAGCAAAAATAAAATATGAAACTGCAAATTCTAATAATTTCGTCTTTTGATACGTGGAATATTTATGTAAAATCAAAGTATGTTTGCAGTACTTCACTCTGACCTTATACTTTAAAAAATATAGTATCTAAAAGAATCTCTAACAACATAGAAAATGCAAATTATTCGTAGCACTTACATATTTCTTGAAGATAAATAAGAATATATAACTATATTGTAGAGCGAGAAAAACTCGGCTTGGGGATGGAGATCGGGCCGGATAAACATAAAAAACCGTCTCTGACCTGTTTTCCGATTTTTTCTGAAATCGTCCCCATTTTCAGGCCCGTACCCGCAAAAATCCCTGAATCCCCGCCAATTTCAATACGGGGATCGGTGCGGGATCGGTCAGACCGGAATCACTGCCCATCCCTGCGAAGAAAGCAATTATGTTTGCAATGGATAAATCATATCAATAATATCTTCATATAATATTGTAATTTCTCTCTCACAATTTCTTTACATATTCTCACGTTTTCCTATAATAATACTATATTACTATATCTTAACACGTATTTGACATAATAATATAGATAATATACATAGACATGTTGCAACAATGCGTTCATGTTTCGGTTTCACTATCATCTAAAAATTTGAATGTCATCGTACATTTCTTTCGTAAAAGAAAATGTTGCAAACTTCGTTTCGAAATTGTCCACAATTTATGTAGAGTATTGTTAAATGTCTTAAATTTGTTTTCAAAATATTTTATGAATAACATAATATGATATTTGTCACATTTTAATAATTTTAATATATGAGCGCATATATATATAAACACGAGTTCCATCTTATCGTGTGAAAAGTTATAAAATATGCACCCGACACATCAAATATTTGTGAACAGTTTTCGGAATCGTTTTTATGACTTTAATAGTTTTTCAATTCATGTGTTCTATGATAACGGGTCACACATTTATCATAAAAATAGTGAATCACATTATAAATGCTAGCTGACTAATTATAACAGGTCATCTTATACATTTTGAAATTTTACGCAACTGAATTGAATTCTGCTACATTAGATATAGATCTCTATAGGCTACTAATGACAATGGAGGTGATGCAAAAGATGTCCTAAAACCAATGACCAATCACATGTTCTAGAGTCAGGAAAGTACAACTAAGCTCTACATTTACATTCATTGCTGCTGCACCTGTACTTGTTTCTATTCTTCTTCTTCCTTGACAAATTATAAACCTGTAAAAGTTACAGCTTTGACTATTTACATGTACATTGAGACAAGACAACCAACACAGAGAACACATTTTCAAAGAATTAGTCACAACAATTATTTAAGAAATAAGTTCCACATGAATATACATGAAGCTGAACCCTAACCACCTGCCTTCGTTGTTTTGTACACATGCATGTTGGCAACAACTACTCCGACCCAATTGCATATAGTTTTTTTTCAATGTCGGACATGCAGTTCCGTAATTTATTTTTTAAAATTTCTTTTTTTTAAAAAAAACTTTAGACAATAAGTTTTTATTTAAAATTTATGGAACTATATTTTAATAAATTTTAAAATGCACGTCGAACTCCGTTCTATATAGGGGACAATGGAAGTACATAATATCTGTAACTTGGTCCAGATTTGAGATGCTCCACATCCTCAACATATACTACAGGGAGATAATCACCGGCAACGGCAACGGCAACCTACAAGTATACCTGGCAACCTACCTGTATACCTCCCCACCTCCGGGTATACCTTGTCGCTGAAACTTCGTTCAATATGTAGAATAATACACCCTGTGAATTTATACCAAAGATTCATGAATACATTTAGCGGAATGTTATCGCTGCAATAATGGCTTGCCCTGACCACCCTCCTATACTATAACTCAAAATTTATGTGATAAGGTATACTTCAACAATCGTGTGCACTCATTAGCACAATAACTTACTAACTTAACTGTAATTGGGGTTAAATATCAAGTAAGAGACTGATTGTGTCCAAAAAACTCAAGTAGATCACTCGTTGCAAATTTAACTCAAAGTGATAATCAAATAACTTAATTTGATCATTTCATTAAAGTTAAAAATTAAAATTAGTCAGAATTGAAAAATATTAACACAGGAGGTAGGGCTCGTTCCGGGCTTTAATATGATTAATAAAACTTGTTATTTGACTCGCAGAATCATGATAAAATCTCATTTTTAATTTTCAAAATCTCAAAAAAACTAAAGTAGGTCATTTTTAATTTTCAAAATCTCAAAAAAACTAAAGTAGGGAGAATGAAATCCAGAACCAAATAGAAAGTTTTAGTAAACATATTGAAATCCAAAAAGAGTTATACCCCATTTTTCAATTTTGCGTAATTTAAATTTTCAATTTTAGCAGAGTGGTCAAATTAAGTTAATTGATGAGCACTTTGAGTCAAATTTGTAATGAATAACTTTCTTGAGTTTTTTTGACGCACTCAATCAGCTACTTGATATTTAATCCGCTTCAAATGTATTGTCATATCATGCTGTCGCTCGTTGTACTTGATTTGTTGTTAATGAATCCATTGTATTTTTACCATGTTACATTACGAAAGCATCGCATGTCAATTAATAGGAACAAGCTTTCACAGTTCACACACATTGCATTAAAACCGAGTCGCTAGTAGTTACGAGTTACCCATTCAATTCTCTGGAATCGCTGTTAATATTTGTTAGGTGAGATTGCTTTTATTTTCTCATCCAAGCCATTGCAACTACCACTATTATTTTTACAGTTGATGCCAGGTTTCTGTGATGCATAAGTTACTCGTTGTGTCCCAATTTATGTCCTAATTTCTGTCATATTTGACTTTTTATGATCAAATTGACTAATTTTAACCGTCAATTAAATATTAATCTTTTATTATTTTGAAAAACTGAAGAATGCATATTAAAGTAAATTACATGTACTTTCTAATTATATAATTTTTATAATTATTTTCGACTATTTACTACTCCCTCCGTCCCTCCCAATTGTTATCGTTTATAATGGAGTGTCCGACACGCATTTTAAGATGAATAGAAAATATAGTTCCATAACTTTTTTTAAAAATTTTCTTTTTTTAATTAAAAGTTTAAACATTCTATTTTTATTCAGAAAAAGAAAATTTTAATAAAAAGTTATAGAATTATACTTTGTATTCAACTTAAAATGTGTGTTAGACACTCTATCAGAAACGATAACAATTGGGTGAGACTGAGAGATTATATGAAATTTTTGGTCAAAATTGGATCAATTTGACCACAAAAAGTCAAACAGGACAAATAAATCGGGACGGAGGGAGTATAACCAAAATTTGAAAGTTGAATTTCAAACTAATATTAGTTTTAAATATTATTTGATCAATTGTGCATATGGTGTTTTGTCCGTATAAAACATACTATTAATTGTTGTACTACCGAGTTAAAATCGCGAGAGAAAAGAAAAGAATAGATATTTTTTATATAATTTTAAACTTTTACTGCACACCCTTTAACTTCACCATCTTTTAATGTTTAATAAAGATAATTTGATTTTAATTTTAACAAAAGGGTGACGTATATAAATTGAGGGCATGCACATATAGCTCACGATAACAT
This sequence comes from Apium graveolens, assembly GCF_009905375.1. Taxonomy (NCBI): domain Eukaryota; kingdom Viridiplantae; phylum Streptophyta; class Magnoliopsida; order Apiales; family Apiaceae; genus Apium; species Apium graveolens. The sequence goes on from NC_133648.1 coordinate 315,987,454, forward strand.
ATTGCTGACTTGCCCTTGAACGAGAGCATTTTGAGCCTTGAGAATAATTGCGCAGATCTTTAATTTGTCCCGAACAGCACAAATCTTTCATAAGTATCTGGCAGACACTAGCTACTGGAATACATTGGCTCTGTTCATATTAAGTCTTGGCATAAATTACTTGCATTGAAGGTTCTGACCTACCACCTATGAAGACAGCTAAACGATCGATTGCAGGAGAAAGTCTTCGTGCTGGCTGCTATATCTTAATTTTTCAACGAGATATAGACACTGTCACCGATTATTAGGGTTTAGCTGGTCGTAATTCGGGCTGAGCTCAACAACCATAAATAGTTGATATTAAAGTGGTATGATTCAGTTGTACATTATACCTATGATTTTACGATTCCATTGGTGCTTAATTTTGTGATAATGTAATCTATTATTATTCCTATGTTTTTCTATTTGATAATTATTTGTATACATGCTTATTTGTTATCAAATTTTGTGGATATTATAAATTGATTTACCCATTCATTACTCGATGCTTACATTCAGTATTTATCGATTTCCAAATATGTTTTTTTGCTGAATTTGTTATTAGTTTATAAAACTAGCTTTATTACCCGTGCAAGGCACGGGCTAGTTTTGTTTATAAAAAAAATGCTATTTTTATGTATTTTTACGATATTTGCATGTTGTTTAATACAATATTGTGTGATTCATGTTAGAAGGACTACGGTAACGACGAACATCCTTAAATTTATATTGTGTCGCGAATGTAAAGTTTAGAGTGCACTCTTACCATTAAAAATAATGGTTTTCTATCAAGTCTCAATGATTTTTTCAACTGCAGATACCAAAAATATTATAATGTTTAGGTGTCATGTTTATCAAAATATGGGGGTAAAATAGTAAATTTTTTTGCACGGTCGAACTCGAACTTCAAATTACTCGGCTCATAAGGTTCACGAGTCTTATCGAGCCGATATTATTTTTTAATAGAAATATATTTTTATCTAAATATTTAATATTTTATTAATAATTTATATATTTATTAGAGTCGAATTCGAGCACAACCTATCATATTTCGAGTTTTTGTCAATATTTGGTGAAATTGATTCAAGTTTTCGAGCCGAACTTGAGGCTACCAGACTATTTACGACTCGAGTTTCATGCTTGATTTAAGATTCGGGTGAAACCGAGCTCGTGCTCGAACACATACATTTTTAATCGAATTCACGTCTGAAAGTTTTCGACTCAGCTCGGCTTGATTATACCCTTAGTTGTTGTAAAGTTGGTGTTTCGAAGTGAGTTAATTACCCAAGTCTCAATATTTATTAAACTATTATTAAATTGTAACATATTATCAATAAGTTAATATGGTAACATAATATCAACAAGTTATTTATTTAATATTTGTAATGTTTTTATAAATAAAAAAATAATTAAAATCACGTGGTTGTACACGAGTATAAAGTTAGTATATTGTAGTGAGCTAATTACTCAAGTCTTAAAATAATCTTATTATATATCAATATTAGATTATATAGGTTCAGCCATCCAATATAAAGAAATAAATATATAACTCGGTACTTGATGTTATTAAAATATAATCAAATGAGCCTCTAGCTCAATCGATTGAAGTCAAATGTTTGGATATAGGTGTCACAGTTTCAAATCTACAAGTCAATAATATTTTTCCATATTTATTCAAATAAGGGCGCAAAATATTAATTTCGAATTATGTGTTTTTCCTAAAAAATTTGACCCTATCGAACTTTTTACGACCTGAATTTCGAGTTTAAAATTTAAAGTTCGGTTGAACTCGAGTTCATGCTCGAACCCGAACATTTTTAATCAAGTACGAGCATGACAGTTTTCGACTCAACTCGGATTGATTATACACCCTTAGTTGTTACACGAGTATAAAGTTAGTATCTCGATGTGAGTTAATTATCCGATTTTTGATAATTAATAAATTATTATTATATGGTAAGATATTATCAACAAGTTAATATGATAATATATTATCAACAAGAAGTAATTTAGTGAATGTTTAAATTTTAAAAAAAATTATAATGTCGTTGTTGTACATTAATGTAAAGTTATTATATTGTAATCAACTAATTAACCAAGTCTTAGAATAATTTTATTCTATATAAATATTGAATTATATAGGTTTAGTCACCCAAAATAAAGAAAGAAGTATGTAACTCAATACTTGATTTTATCAAAATTTAACCAAATAAGCTTGCTCAATTGGTTGAAGTCATATGTTTATTATAAGTGTAACGTTAACATATTGAAATGAGTTATTTAATCAAGTCTCAAATCATTATGTTTTATATAAATATTAAAATAAATATAAAATTTAATATAAGACAAGACACCTCGTGTAAATAAATAAGTTCTAACTCAATACTTAATGTTATAAAAGTTTAACAAAAAGTGTCTCTAGCTCAAGTTGTTGTTGATGTGTTTAATTTGCAAATAATTGGTCATTTGATTATATTTTGATAACATCAATTATTGAGTTACATACTTCTTTATTTATTTTGGGTGACTAAACCTATATAATTCAATATTTATACATGATAAAATTATTATAAGACTTGGGTAATTAGCTGATTACAATATAATAACTTTATACTCATGTGCCACAATGGGATTATCATTATTTTTTTAATTTATAAATCAAATAAATAATTTCTTGTTGATAATATATTATCATATTAACTTGTTAATAATATCTTATCGTATAATAAGAATTTAATAATTATTGAGACTCCGGTAATTAACTCGCTTCGAGATACTAACTTTATACTCGTGTAACAACTAAGGATATAATCAATCCGAGTCGAGTCGAGAACTGTTAGGCTCGAACTTGATCAAAAATGTTCGGGTTCAAGCACGAACTCAATTTCAACCGAACCTTAAATTTCAAACTCGAATCTCGGGTCATAAAAAATTCAATAGACTCAATTTTTTTAGGAGAAACATATAATTCAAAATTACTATTTTGTGCTCGTACTTGAATAAATATGAAAAAATAGTGTTGGCCTGTAGAATTGAACACGTGACACATATGTCCAAACACGTGCCTTCAATCAATTGAGCTAGAGATTAATATTGATATAGAATAAAATTATTCTAAGACTTGCGTAATTAGCTCACTACAATATACAAACTTCATACTCATGTACAAGAACAAGATTATAATTTTTTTTATTTATAAAAAAATTACAACCATTAAATAAATAACTTGTTGATATTATGTTATCATATTAACTTGTTGATAATATATTACCATATAATAATACTTTATTATTATATATTACCATATTTATAAAAAAATTACAACCATTAAATAAATAACTTGTTAATATTATGTTATCATATTAACTTGTTGATAATATATTACCATATAATAATAATTTATTAATTATCGAGACTTGTGTAATTAACTCACTTTAAAATACAAACTTTATAGTTGTGTACAACAATTAAGGCTATGATCAAGTCGATCCGAGTCGAAAACTTTGAGGCTCGAACTCGATTAAAAATATTCGGGCTCGAGCACGAGCTCGGTTTCAACCGAATCATAAATCAAGCTTTAAACTCGGATCGTAAATAGTCCGGTCGCCTCAAGTTCGGCTCGAAATCTTAAATAAATTTCACCAAATATTGACAAAAACTTGAAATATGATAGGTTATGCTCGAAATCGCGTATATTAAATATATAAAATATAAATGAAATATTAAATATTTACATACAAATATATTTATATTAAAAAAGTATATAAGACTCGTGAGCCTTTTGAGCCGAATAATTTGAAGTTCGAGTTCAACCGTGTAAAAAAATTTCCTATTTTGCCCCCATATCTTAATAAATATTATACATGAACATTATAGTATTTTTGGTATCTCCAATTGAAAAAATTATTGAAACCTGATAGAAAACCATTATTTTCAATGGTAATAGTGCATTTTAAACTTTGTATTCGTGGCATAATATAAATTTAAAGATATTCATCGTTAAATTAACCCTTATAACATGAAACACACAATATTGTATGAAATAGTGCAAATATCTTAAAAATATATTAAAAATAACAATATCTTTAATAAATAAAATTACCTCGTGCCTTGCACGAGTAATAATGCTGGTTATATTATCAAAGAGAATCTACCATTCAGAATGTTGAGCACAAAGGGGGTTAGAAAATAAAACAAAGCCAAAATTTAAAATGCCCAATTAGACCGACCTTAGAAAAAGCCGCCTAAATAAAAGCACTATAAAAAATATGGCATTTATCGATCACGAAACTGATTGTATTATTCAACCAAAAAAAGCGTCATCGTGGGGGTTTTCGAAGTCAAAAAAAATGTTAAACGTGATCCCATACAATTCCGATGTCTAATTAATATCGGCTAAAATTCAATATATCTATTGATAAATTTGTATTAGTGATACTTGGACATCTTCAATAGCATTACTATATATAGAAGGTCATGAAGTGTTAATAGATAAGCCGAGGGGTGCTACAAGTTGCAACATTTTTATAGCATTAATACAGAAGGCCATGATTCGGACGTTCCTCTGTCTCCCAATTAACTAGATAGGCCCCGGAATAATAACTTTCAGATATTAAACAAAAGTAGCCAGTCCCAGATTAAAACTACACATTAACATTTTGGAAACCAAACATGAACAGAAACTCAACAACGACAAGGAATGGCAGCTTCAAATATGTTGTCATATGCTTTCTGAATGAATTTCTTCAACTTGTTCGGATCAATTAGCCCTTCTTCTGCTCCGATAGTTGCCGTTAACGTTCCCACGTAACTTATCAGACCCACCGTTAAACTCTGCACATATAACAAATTATCGAAAAATTTGAAAATTTCATATTCAACAGTTTATATGATAGTGATAGTGAGCTTAGTATCAACCTGTGGAACGCCGGAAGCTGTGAAATAAAGACCGCTGATAGGATGGTTAGCCAATGTCATTTTCTCTACCGGTCCAATCAAATTGCTCATGGTCATGCTCGTGTTCTTCATCGTGTTATAAACCAACTTCGAAGTAGCCTGTAACAGAGTTAAAATGTATGTATGTTAAGATACGAGATATGATCCTGGTGTCCTCAGTCAATTGAATCAATCTACTTATATAGCATACCTCGGGGCCGACAAGTTTGTGTGAAACAGCTATTAATTGAGCAGTAAGGAAAGCAGCGTAGTTAGTCTTGAGTCGCTTGATAGTTCGGTGTGTTCGAAACACGAAATCAAGGGCATTGTGTGCTTCGTTCAGTTTGGGCATAGGCATATGCAGAAATGCAAATTGGTTACCCCATGGCATGGTAGACTTAGGTTTAAGCATCTCACTCACGGACTTGTAGCCGTGAAGGTCTCTCGTGTTAAGCATGGACAATAATGTCGAATTTGCACTGCTTGATTTGCTGTCTTCTTCGTCCATGTACATCCGAACTCCCAGTAGTATTGCACCGGTCATCACATCATTGATTGTCTAGATATCCAAAATTATAAACACAAAATCAGTTTAGTCGAACTCTTCAGTTTACCTTCGAGTACCCGTGTCGGACACTCGACACTTCAGGACACTCGGATTTGGACACTTATTTTAGACTAAAAACATGTATATTTTTCAAAATATTTCTGACTCCCATACTTAAATAAGTATCCATGTCGGATACTTCTAGCCGAGTCCGGGTAACATAGGTTTACACTGCAATGTTACGGATAATTACTTGAAAATATGCAATAAATTTACCACTTTGAGATTTGTGCTGATTTTCTTGATATGATCAATGCTAAACGCCATGGTAGCTATGGCCACAGCACGAAACTCTACTCCGTCGGAGGAAGACCTAATTGGAGTAAAATCATCTTCCATAATGCTGCTCATTAACATAGCCCGTCCGAAATCCAAAAGACTCGTCATGACAGTGAATGAAAACTGAGCAGCAGCTCTGAACAACGAAATGTTAGTCGTCTTAGGCCTCGTGCTGGATTGTCGCGAAGGAAGTGTTAACGGAAGGGAAGGATCGTCAGCTCTTTGTAAGCAAGAAAGAAGAGCTCCCACAAGCGAATAGCCATCACCTAGTGAATGATGCAGCTTAAATATAACACTCCCAGCTGCATTTTTTGTCGGATATTTGAATTTGTGAATCTGCCATAAGGGCTTGTTTTGTGGAAGCTGTTCAAGCCCTAATTTCGATATGTACTTATGAAGAAACTCTTCGTATTCTTCGGGTGACAATCCTTCGGGAAATTCAGGGTCGAAGTAATGATCATTCACATTAACTTCAACCGGCTTCCATTTCTTTACACCGTTCTTTTTATCATCAATCTAAGTTACAAAATTTGTGTTAGCTGAGCCAAAATTTAAGAAACTTCGATAAATTTCAAATTTAGTGTACAATTTTTTTATTGTTATCGATTTTGCAATTACTAACGCAAGTGCACGTATCGAATAAGTAGCATAACGACCAATGTGTTACATACCATGATAGACGAGAAACGAGGGTTGATGGGTAAGAAATCGCGTTGAATGAGATAGACGGCGGGTAAGTCATCGACGGGGACCGCGAATTCGAGAATGGCGTAGAGAGGGAGAGACAAGACGGAGCTGTTGAGGTATTGTCCTAGGGGACTTACTGGTGTTGCTGCTTCTTCTTCTTCTTCATCATTGTCAACCTTTGTCTTCACCTTCAACACCATTTCTGCAACAAAATTCTTGCTGTTGGATTATTTGTTTTTAATTTTCTGTCGAGATCTCGCTACTTATATATAAATATTACGTGTATAGGTTACAATTATTCATATTTGCTATTGCTGGCCAGCATTAACTTGCATGTACTGATGTACAGCATCGTAGGTATACAAGGAGTAATGTCACGGGGTAAATATTATATACAAGAGGTGTAAACAGTCAAGAATTCAGACAAATTCGGAAGGAAGTGGTGACACAACATCTCCTCCTTGTCAACACTGCGGGACATGACCTCTGACATGACCTGACTTGATCCGTCTCATCCGGATATATACGTGCACTGTTTGCACGTGTTTTGAGACTTCTATAAAATATAGTTTTATAATATTTTTTTCAATTTTTTTTGAATAAAAATTTAAACATAAAACTTTAATTCAAAAAAATAATAATTTAAAAATATATTATGAAACTATATTTTAAACGAGTATTGAAAAACGTGTCAAAAAGTGATTTATAAAATCTAATGGGACAGAGGGAGTAATTGATTTAACCTCAACCACGAGAGTTCAATTAACTCCAATGTTTCAAGGGATACAAAAACTCAATCAGAGCAACAACACTAGGTTGACACTCTTATTATCATTCTATTGCATTGGGGTGTCAAGTAGGGCTGTCAAAAAAAATTCTAAAAATTTGTATCCGTTCAGAATATTCGCTATTAATTTCTGTGATATGTGAATAGTAAGTTTCTTATTGAACAAAAATGAATATTTACATTACTACTTCTCGGATGAGCAGTACCAAAGCTTATATACAAAGTACAGAAGAGAAGAAGATCTAACTAACTATTTGACGGGAGAGTTTGTTACTAACTCTGTTTATACAAAAATGTATATACTAAGAACAAAATAATTAGCCTTGACTTTTATTAGTTTTAGCAAACTTTGACTTCTGTGTTGACTGGATATCACCAATATCCCCCTCAAGTTGGGAGGTGAATGAGAAGAATCATACAAACCTAATTTGGATAATAATTCCCGAAAATGTGGAGAAAGAATAATCTTTGTAAATATATTCGGAAGCTGATTCTGTGTTGGCAAATAAGTAAGCTGAAGGAGGCCCTCTAATACCTTGTCACGAGTAAAGTGACAATCTATTTCAATATGTTTGGTGCGTTCGTGAAAAACCGAATTCTTGGCTATGAGAAAAGCATATTGATTATCGCAGTAAAGCTTAACTGATTGCAGATTCTTAATCCCAAGTTCTTCAAGTAATCGAACCATGCAAGTAACCTCTGCATCTGCAAGAGCCATTGCCCTGTATTCGGCTTCTGAGGAGGATCGAGATATTGTACTATGTTTCTTTGACTTCCACGAAACAGGAGAATTACCAAGTAAAAGAACATATCCGGTCACTGATTTTCCAAGTAAGTGTCTATATCCGGTCACTGATTTTATGGTGTTTGGACATGATGCCCAATCTGAGTCAGAGAATGCCTGAAGAGTAATAGAAGAAGAAGCCTGTAGCTGAATGCCCTGACCAGCTGTTTGATTTACATAACGAAGCGTGTGTAATAAAGCCTGATAATGTGGGTCTCTAGGCAGATGAATATACTGACTTAACAATTGAACAACAAAGGCTAAATCGGGTCTTGTGTTGGTAAGGTAATTTAACTTACCAACTAAGGACCTATATAACTCAGGCTGAGAGAAAATGTCACCATATGTATCACAAAGCTTGATGTTGATAGATAAAGGTGTTACAGCAGAGGATGATAAATATATCGGAACTAATTGCAACAATTTTCTCGTAAATTTACCTTGACTAAGGACAACCAGTAGGAAGATAAGAGATTTCCAAACCAAGGAAATAGTTAAGAAGACCAAGATCTTTTATATTGAACTTCATATCAAGGTAACGTTTAAGAGCATCAATCTTGGTGATATTACTCCCAGTAACTATTATATCATCTACGTAGACAGCTACAATAGTGATGTCAAATGTGTCTTTGTGAATGAATAAGCTGTAATCATTCTTACTTTGATGGAAGCCTTCATCAAAAAGTTCAGTCATCCATTTTTTATGCCAATTTCTGGAGGCCTGCTTAAGACCATAGATAGACTTTTGTAGTTTACAAACCTGATTTGGAAGATGAGGAATTCCATCAGGAACCTTCATATAGACCTCTTCATGTAGATCATCATGAAGAAACACATTGTTAATGTCTAATTTGTTGGATTTTAATCGCAGCGGGGCATGACAAAACACTTTTACACACATAAAATCCAAATAAAAGCATACAGATCATGAATAAAAATTCGAGGGATCGAATCTAACCTTTAAAATAATTCGGAGACAACGATCAGAGATCCTTAGCAGTTGATCCTCAAGTGTGAAGCACTCCACCGGTATCCACCAAGAAAACGATGTTAAGGAGGAGGAAGGAGGTGGAGAGAATTAAGTTTTCCAAACTTTTTGGGTTTTTGGGGTTCTTATAAAAATAGGGTCTATAATAGTATATTTATAGGCAAAATTTTCAGCTGAAATTTTCCCCTAAATATTATTATTATTATCCCATTTATTATTCTCATTAATAATTAAAACACCTTTTAATTATTAATCTTTTTTCTAAATACTTTAGAAATAATTCTCTCTCTTGATTTAATTTCCAAAAATTAAATCCTTAATTAATAATATTAAGAACTTTTCTTAATTAATTTATAATCAATTAAATCTCATTTAATCAATTATTAAATTTGCCAATTAATTATTTATTTCACAAATAAATAATTATTAGCCATTATTAATTAATTCCTCCACCATAAAATCATTCTCTTTTTATGGTGTGACCCTGTAGGTTCAATATTAAGCCGGTAGTAGAAATAAATAATAATAAAACTATTTTATCATTATTTATATAAATTTTCTAATTTATTAAATATGATTAATTAATTAATCACATTTATTCTACATCGTGAGGGATACTTCTCAGCATATCGCGACTATCCGGATAATACGAATTCACTGCTTAGAATACCAAGAACATATTCAGTGAATAGTTACCGTACAATAAACTCCTTCTACCCTACAATGTCCCGATTAAATACAAGGCATGGATCTCGTATCAAGCCTATCTAATTTAATCACTTGCTTACCATTTACTATGCTTAGTTCTATGCAAATTAGAAACTCCTTTCTAATTTCATTCACTCTGGCCAGAGATTCCTGAACTAGCATAAGTGGATCAGCCTTGAACATTCGCTTCCTTCACTGGAAGGGGTAGATCATTTATTGATCATACGCTATCTTCGTGTACAAATTCCTATACCCAGTAGAGCCCTAATAATTGTCCCTGGAGACTAAGAACTAAACCAAAGCATAGTTCAGTGTACACAAGATGACTATGATGACCTCAAGTCTAAGGATACTTGTACAACTATCACTATGTGAACAACTGCTGACACGTGAGTGAACTCCATCAGTTGTTCAGCTGTGCGAGTCATGTTCAGTGAACTTATTCTATAATAAGCACCTACATACTAGCTATAGTGTCACCACACAAATGTCTTTGAGAACAGACATCCTTCATAATGAAGGAAGCGTAGTATGTACCGATCTTTGCGGATTATTAATTACCAGTTAGTAATCCTATGATCAGGAACTATTTAAGTTTAGAGTTATCATCTTTTAGGTCTCACTATTATGATCTCATCATAATCCATAAAAAGCTTTACTCTAAACTATGGTATATCTTATTTAAACACTTAAATAGATAGAGCCCGTAATAAAAACAAAACAAGTTTTTTATTAAAATCAATGAAATCAAAACAGATTACATAAAGAGTTATTCATAAATCCTAATACATGATTGGACTTAGGACATATTTCTTTCAATCTCTCACTTGTACTAAAGTCAATCACTCTGGTATCTAATACCCATCTTGTCTTTATGACGATCAAACTGACTTTCATAAAGTAGCTTTGTGAGTGGGTCTGCTATGTTGTTATGTGTGTCAACTCTAATTCAATATAATACAAGATATGTTACCGCACTCCCACTAACCCTTTTGTAGACGCATGGTTCATCTACGTTTTTGATAAAATCAAACTCTTTGATTGTCTCATCAAAACGAATGTTCCATCTTTCGAGAAGCTTGCTTTAAACCACATATGGTTCACAGTAGCTTACACACTAGGCTTTCATTTCCCTTGGAAAGAAAACCATCTGGCTATATGCCAGATCTCATAGTCGTAGTAAGCAGCAATCGCAAGCAAAATCCGAACTGATTTTATCAGGGATATAGGTAAAAAGTTTCATCAAAGTCAATCCATTGCCTTTGTTTGAATCCTTTTGCCAAAAGCCTGGCCTTATAGGTCTCCACCTGGCCATTTGCTATAATCTATCTTTTGTATACCGTATACATAGATTCCATTCCGGATTTCATGGCACTATGCCATTTCTCTGAGTCAACACTACTCATAGCCTCATTATAGGTTACAGGGTCGTCATCATCAATGATCGACAACTCATTGTCATTCTCAATGACAAGGCCATAATACCTCTCAGGTTGGCGAGACACTCTCTCTGATCTATGAATGGGCTGTTCCACAAAAGGTTGTTCAGTCAGAACAGGTGTTTCCACTCGATCTGTAGTAGTTTGTGCTTCTTGAACTTCATCAAGTTCAATTTTGCTCCCACTGTTTCCTTCAAGGATAAACTCCTTTTCCAAGAAGGTAGCATGTCTGGAGACAAACACCCGATGATCGGTGCAAAAGTAATACCCTAAAGTCTCTTTAGGATATCCCACAAAACTATATTTTACGGATCAATATTCCAGCTTATCTGGGTCAACTTTCTTGACATAAGCTGGACATCCCCAAATCTTAACGTTTTTAAGACTCGATTTCCTTTCTTTCCATATCTCATACGAAGTTTGAGGAACAGATTTTGGAAGGCACCATATTCAGTAAATATGTTGAGGTTTCCAATGCATAACCCCATAGGAATACTAGAAGATTTGCATAGCTCATCATGGACCGAACTATGTCTAACAAAGTTCGATTTCTCATTTCAGATACCAATCTGGAGGAGTCCATTTGGAGACTATACCATTTACTTTGAGATAATCTAGAAACACTCCATTAAAGTATTCACCACCTCGATCTGATCGAAGAGTTATAATACTATGTTTGGTTGTTTCTCCATTTCATACTTATATTCTTCTTTGAACTTTTCAAAGGCCTCAGACTTGTGTTTCATCAAATACATATCCGAATCCAGATCTATCATCTATGAAAGTAATGAAGTATGAAAATCCACCCATGGCTTGCGTCGACATTGGTCCACATACATCTGTGTGTACCATTCCTAGCAAATTTGCTGCCCTCTCTCCATGTCTACTAAATGGAGACTGCAGTGCCACAATGAAGTGAGATTTTCATCATCCCTTTTCTTTTATTAGTTTGTTCAATCTGAAGTAAATTATGTCACATTTATACAGACCATTATTTAAAGTACCATGTCCATAAAGAATATTATCTCTAAGAATATTAGTTTGAGATAAGAAGGTGGTTGTCTCACTCTATTAGATTGTCTCATGGGAAGGGAAACTTGGGAGCTTAAATCAGTGAGTTATGTAGAGGAAGAAGACATGTCTGATTTGGTGTGAGATTGAGTAGGGGGAGAAAAATTAGATATAGAATTGGTATGAGATTGAGATGAAGATTCGGGAGAAAACTGGGATGAAGAGATATGAGGATGTGATACCAGGGGCGGACCTTAGAAGGGGCTGGGGTGGGCTCCAGCCCAGGTCAAAAGTCCAACAGTTTTTTGGTACATAAGCCTTTCAATGTAATCCATAAGAAAAACAACTAGCCCAAACGAGTAGCCCATATCATATTTATACCTTTATATGAATAAGGTAACCCAAACATGTACATGAATAAGGTAAAACAGATAGACCTTATATGTAAATCCCATATCCCTATATATTTGTGTCCCATTTAAATTAAATATGCATCCATCCATCTTTTTGTCCAGAATAATTACATATTGGCAATTTATTTAGGATTTAAATTTTCAATATTAATTTTTATTTATTCTGATTTTGTTTCTTGGGTTTGGGTACTGATTTAGTAATAAAAATTATAATTTTATTTCTTATTTATCCCAATTTTTATTTTAGATATGTGGGATGGTGATAATTTATATTTTAATTGGAATAGTGTAATAAAAAATTTGAAAAGTATTCGAGTTATGCTATGATTTTAGTTCTTTAATTTTTGTAAATAGTCACATCTTATTTGATGAATTTAGATTAGATTAGTTTAATAATGGTTTTATCTTGACTTGAAACATGGTTTGTATTTATAATTGCTCTGTTAATATTTTTTCGTAAATTAGTATCTTAATTACATGTTCTATCTATACGTTGAAATTAATAGTATGATTAAACTTATTTTTCCGATTTTATATTTTTAAGTTATTTTGCTCATTTATTGGGTTTTATTGAGGTTGCGTAAAAAAAAAAAATTAGCCGCGGTAGGAATTAAATCCTGGGTCCGCCCCTGTGTGATACAGAATCAAAAGAAACAATATCAGTTTCTGTAGGAGCTGTCATAACAGGTAAGAAAATGGATAGTTGAGTGGTTGGACTAATATTAGAAGAGAGATGAAATGGAAAATGCATTTCATGAAAAGTAATGTCTCTGGAAAGAACAATAGTATTAGTGATGAGATCTAAAACCTTATAACCCTTTTGGTTAGGAGGATAGACCATAAAAAACCAGGATGATCCCTATAATCAAATTTGGATCTATGAACTTTACTAGTGGCAATATAATGTAGGAAACCAAAATAACTTAAATGCTCTAAGGAAGATTCAACTTTATATAACTTGTAGTAAGGAGTCGGCATATCAATACTTTTCAAAGGCATCCTATTGATAAGGTAAGTAGCACAAAGAACACATTCACCCCAGAACCTAGAAGGTACTCTAGATTGAATGTATAAATACCTAGATGTTTCTAAGAGGTGTCTATGTTTCCTCTCCACAACACTATTTTGTTGTGGAGAGTAAGCACGTGAAGTTTGACTGATAATGCCCTTTTTTTGATAAAATTCTTTCAATTTACCAGCAACCAATTCTGGTGCATTATCTTATGTCACACATAGCACATTAGCTTTGAATTGATTTTCAACATAATTGACAAAATTTTCCATAACAACAGCAACTTCAGACTTGTGCTTTAACAAATGAACCCAAGTGTATCGACTAAAATCATTAACAATTATCAGAAATTGATTACAACCTGAGATGGTCTTGACCTTGTAAGGTCCCCAAACATCAATATGAAGTAATTGAAATCGAGCTTATTTTTAGCCGATAGAGTCAACATCATAGACCTTTTCCAGTTGTTAAAAACAGTACCATCAAACTTAACAGATACAAGCTGAGTAAAAGATGCATCTGATGGATGAATGTAAAAAATGCTAGATGCATCCTTATTGTTTGCACTAGGTGCTTCTGCAGTATCTTGTGTCTCCATAAAATACTATTCATCTTGTGAAGAATCCTGTGTTTCATGCTAGGACGAAGCATATTCACCTGAGATATCACTTTACAAGAGAGTCGATAAGCAATGGTACTTTATCCTTAAAGAAAATCCTTGGTTCAAAGAATCCTGCAGATATGTTGACTAAGGTGGTTATCAATGAAAAGTTGAAGCTTTGTGCAGTTTTAACTGGCCTTCAGAATTGATTCATGGGAAGACTCCGCACTAGTTAGAGTTATTGATTGAAAAATTAATTTTGCTAAACTTACAAGAGTGAAGTGAAGATGTGGTCAGACTACAAATGGGAGATTTTTGCGTTTGTGGAGTCTATTAATTAAGCCCATGAAAATAGACTAATTAGATTAATATTAGTTTATGGATAAGCCTACTTTTCATAGTTGGACTATAATTTTGATTTAGGCCTAGTTTCTTCTCTTATAAATACTCATATAATTGTAAAATCATAACACAACAAATTATGATAGATCAATACAAAATTAGTGCGGCTTGTGGAGTATGAATTTCCGAACCACGTAAATCTTTGTCCTGTGTGGTTGTCATTTATTTTGTTTTTCTTATTTATTCGCTTTGGGTTTTACTTTCGTTGTTGTATACTCAACAGTACTTCACATTCACCTTTTTAAAGCTTCATTCTTATTCACTAAAGAGTTTCGTTTGCTAACCCTACTCCCAATTTATTTATATAATTATGTATTAAACGATATGAAGATTCTTAATTTGATACGATATTGAATCTTTAACTAATTACATATTTAAGTTATGAAGCAAAGTAGAATTATAAATTTACTTTGTTTCCTCTTCTGAATTTTAAGCTTTTATTATACTTTTTCATTAACTTTGTTTATACTTTTTTTATTTCTAAAGGCAGTGATTTGAATTGCATAATTATTACACAAAAAGATGATTGCTGCTAAAAATGATCAAGAAAAGGAGCAACCGGTCAAAAGGAAGAAGTCCTTGAAATTTAAAGTTTGGAATCATTTTGAACGTATTCAAATCAACACAAAAGGTACTAAAAAAGCTGATGCTATTTGTAAGTACCGCCACCATTGTTTTAATGTGGTAAGTGACCAATGAACAACTCATATAAAAAATCACACAAAAACATGTTGAATGACACTACAAGAAAAAAGCTAATAAACATCAGTTTTTGGTCGATGTCTATCTGTTTTTCGAGCGATATTGTGTCTATTCAAGATACCGGCCAGAAACTAATGTATTTATAAAATCACACATCAGTTTCTATAAAAAATATAATATTTATTTGTTCATTGGACATAACTTTGGCATGATGTCTATATAGCTTGTGGACATCGGTTGGCACTCAAAAAACTGATATTTATTTTAATCTTAGACATCAAATTTTATACATAAAAAACTAGGGTTTCAATTTCAAAAACCCCAATTTTAAAATTTAGGGTTTAGATTTATAAGCTAAATGCTGAGAAAATAAAAGCCACTTTCAAATTTGAAAAAGAGAAGAGAAAAATCTAATTGAAACATAGAGAGATCCGAGTGGAGAGATTAAAGAGAGTTGAGCGGAAAGAGTAGAGAGAGCAGAATGGATATGGTGAGAATAGCAGAGTGGAGGTGTGAGCAACCGTGAGCGAGACATAGATAGAGCAGAGGTATTCTTGAGAGAGAGAGAGCCATGAGAGAGATAATCGAGAGAGATCGGTATTCGAGAGAGAGATTGCCTAAATGTAAAAGGTGAAAACAAAAAATGGTCAAGAAAGGAGTAAAAATTTGGTTAAAGAGGAAATATTTGACTAAGTGGGAAAATAATTGGGGATGTTGTGCGCTAAATTTTTAAAAAGTGAATTTAAGACATCAATTTTAAATTAAATGATGTCATAAAAATAAAAAGATATCAAATTAACGCGGGATGATGTCTGTCTAATGTATGATATCTATTAACATTTTTTTTGTAGTGTGAGATTAATAAAAAATTTTGTATCCCGAATGTTGCTAGGAAAATAAGTCAGTGGTGTGGATTCTCGGAAAAATTAGGGGTTCATAAGTTTGATCCTGATATTGAGAGGGCTTTATATGCTAAGATGACTGATAAACATGATTTACCTTTTCTAATGGTTGAATATGAGTATTTTCGTCTTTGGATATCTTATGTGATGTCTTGTTAGAAATTCCGGTCCAGCGTAAAATCTGACTTGTTATGTGTGTATGCGGCTGAAAAGAAAGAATATATGTATAAGGAAATTAAAATTTTGACTTTTAGAGTTAGTGTCACCACTTATGGGTGGAAGCCAAATTACTAAAATAGATCTTATTTTTGTGTCACTTTCCACTATATTGATGATGATTGGATATTACACACACAAATTATTTCTTTTCGTATTGTGCCTCATCCTCGTGTTGGTGTTAATTTGAGTGCGTGATTAAAAGAGAGATTTTAGAGTGGAATATTGATAACAAGTTATTCTCGATGCTTTAAAAATCCAGGTATAAAAAATTGGTTAAACGGAAAAGTCCATGTTATCGGCTTGTTTTGCGCTGATTCATTCACTTCAAATTTCACAAAAATGTTAGTTTTTCCTTCTTTGATTTAAAACAATTTTTTTTTATAAAGGGATCTTGAATATTTTCGCACCAAGCTTCAAAATCCTCGACATTACCTTGCATTTATGTCAACAAAAATTGAAAACAGACATTCTGTGTCTTAGTATGATGCTTACTTGCCATTAGATGTTCTTTTTTTGCCAAATATTTTTTTTCGCTAAATTTTTAGATGCTCACTTCGTTACCCAAAAATAAGCAATGAGTTGGGATTACCGAGTTGCACAACACAAATCTAATAGTACTAAGAAGATTGGTAGTGTCCCAACATTTATTAGTTCAGTTATTTAAGAATACTGGTACATATATCAAGTACTCCCAATAAAGATTGGAATCAACTCTGAAACAAAGAATAATTTATTATTATCAAATTGGTATTTAAAATTATTTTCAAATATCATTTGTCATGATTAGAGTGAGCATAATTCAATTAACAATAGTGAACCCCATCCCCCTCAATTCCCCAAGTCAAATCTTTCCAAAGTTATCAATTTATCATTGTCTCGTCATTTGCCGCCAAATTTTCATATATAATTTGATACTTTTTTCCTAAAAACGCTTTTTATTTTGACCTTTTACATTATTATGGTCAGCGATTGATTACTATAGAGCCCCCTGATCTTGACTCGGATAGTTGTCCCAAGGAATTCAAATACACTTGTTCTTTATATTACTCCCTTTATTTTTATTTTAATTTTTGACAACTTTAACTTTTGACGTATATTTTTAAATATTTTGACCGTATAGTTAAATGACCTTTTAAATTTCTTTTTTGGAAATTAAAATTTTGATTGAATATTTTAACTCACAAAAAATTAGAGAAAATGTTAATATTAGATATACGATCGAAATACTTAAAAATGTGTGTTAAAAGTAAAAACGTCAAATATAGAAAAAAGTATTATGATGTGGGTCTAGGGTGATTGAAGTATCATATAATAAATATCTTATACTTCTGTTTCAAAATAACTATCAACTTTTAAAAAATCATGCCTATTAAAAACTCTAATATTAATAATAAAATTATTTAGTATTCATATTTATTGTACTGAAAACATCAAATTTGGTATAAGATTAATTTTGAAAAAAGAATTAGTAATACAATAATTGTATGTGATACATAATTTATCTTAAAAATATAAACTAAATTTTATAATTTAAATAGTGACATCACTTACAATCATTTTGAAACATTTCTTTCTAAAAAAGGATAATTATTTTGAAACATTTGAAAGCATAAAATAGATGACCATATTTATATATGAAAAGCAGGACCATGAGTTCATTTAAGTCGCTTGAACGTGTCCGAACTCTTGGTAGGGGTGCCGGATAAGTGATCCAGCATCAGTATGTCTATATTTCCGGGACCGTTTGTACATGATTGCTTATAAGTCAAATTATATATTGATTTTTTATGGTGGCCCAAATGCACACAATAAACACTAATTTCCATAAATTTGGTGCATTTTGATTGATACTCTAATTATAAATATTGATGGACCCACACCAAACTTATAAAAATTTAATACTTATTATGTGCCCTTGGGCACATTAGAAAGACCGAATTATATATTTACTCCGTACAAATGTGACTATTTTCTCGGAGAATAATTGAAGAGACAAGTCTTTAAATTCAGGACATCAACTAACTCAATCATATCTCTCAAAAATAAACTCCTCCTCCTCCTATGTTCTACAAAAGAGCAGACATCTATTTCATACGTGTAATTGATTTTACTCAAAAACAAAACCTAAACAGTCTTTTACGTAGGCAGGGCCGCTCAGATTTTAAGTCAAAATAGCTGAGGGGTCCATGAACCATTATTTTAAAAATATAAATACTTTATTTATTTCATTTTTTATTATATATAGTTACAAATTTTAATTACTAAGTGTTCATTTGAGAAATCTTAAAATAAATAATTTATGACTTAAAAGAAATAAGAGACTTATAAGTGAGAAATGAATAAATCATTATAAGTGCCCGTTTGAGAAATTTTAAAATAAGTAACTTGTAACTTAAAATTAATAAGTGGCTTAAAAGTGATAAGTAATGAATACTTATAACTTATGTAAGTGTTTGGTTAATTTTACTTATAAGTCAATTTTTTTAACTTAAACGAACTAAAATAAATAATTTTTAAATATGATTATCTTAATTCATGACTTTTAAATTAACTTAACATTTAAAAACATAAATTTAAAAACTAAAATTAATAAAAAAAATAAAATTAAAAAGAAGTTGAGAAAAAATACGTCGTTACTAACATTCAACTTATCAACTTATAAGTTGTAAATTCAACTTAGATAAGTAGTTAAGGGCTTATAAGCCGGAAGACAAACATGCCCTAAGTGTTTGGATAATCTTACTTATAAGTCAGAGTTTTTTTACTTAAATTAATGAAAATAAATAAGTTTTAAATATAATTATCTTAATTGGTGAATTTTAGATTAGATTAATATTTAAAAATATATTATTTAAAATTAAAGTTAATAAAAAGGCAAAAAATCAAAATAAGTTGAGAAAAAGTAAGTCGTTACTAACATTACACTTATCAGCTTATAAGTTGAAAATCGACTTATAAGTTGGGTCGACACACTCCTCAATAAGTACTTATGGGCTTATAAGTTAATAAGCAACTTATTTGCTTGTCGCCAAACATGCCCTAAGTTAAAAATGAAGTTGAACAATTTTTTTATTTAGAAAAACATTGAAATTTAATGAAACAAGTTAAAGTGGTTATATAGTACAATCATCGTGCGTGTTTGAAAAAATCTTAAAATAAGTAACTTATAACTTAAATCGAATAAGTGATTGATAAGTGATAAGTTGATAAATGCGTATAAGTTATATAAGTGTTTGGATAATTTAGCTTATAAGTCAGAATTTTTTTATTTAAATAAACTAAAATAAATAATTTTTAAATATAATTATCTTAATTCTTATACTTTAAGTGATTAATATTTTAAAAATATATTTTAAAAATAAAATTGATAAAAAATGAAAAATAAAAATAAAGGGGAGAAAAATTACGTCGTTACTAACATTTAACTTATCAGTTTATAAGTTCTAAATTCAACTTATAAATTGGGTCGACAAACACCGGTTAAGCTGTTGCGGATTTATAAGTCAATAAGTTAACTTAAATGATTTGCCAAACATGCCCATAATAAAATCACACTTATCTAAAATTATTTCAGTAAAATCGAATTTAAAATCATTTTTTTTTCAAAATTCAATTGTTAAACATTTATTATATTTGAATATAATTATTATACACTAGCAACGAATGAGATAAAATTCTACTACATTAAACATTTATTTAGAAAAAGAAAATTTTAAAAATGAGTTATGAAACTACACTAAATAAGAGTCTTAAAATGCGTGCCGAACTTTCTATTTCAAATGTTAAGAACCTAGTGGGACGGGGAGTATAATATAAATAAGAGTTCTCGATTCAAGCCTGTATATATTATACTCCCTCCCTCCCATTGAATTCAATACATTATTTTTCGGCACGTTTTTCAATATTTTTTTAAAGCATAATTCCACAATATTTTTTAAAACTTTTTTCTGATATTCAAAAAAAAATAATTAGAAAAACATTATAAAACTGTATTTTATACCAGTCTCGAAATACAACGTATAGAACCTCATGGACCAAGGTAGTATATTATATAGAGTATATATTATATAGAGATAATCCAATTTGATAAATATTTACTCAAGCTAGGGCACACCTGTAGGGAGCCTGTACAGAAAGTAAGCAATATAGTTGAGCTGGTGACTTCAAACTCTGCAAAACCCTAGCTATTAATATTCAAGACTTGTTTGATCGACTCAACGAACATGACTTGTTTCCTTTCCGTTCGACGAACATGCATTTTTGATCAAAAAAACAGGTACACTACAGCAGTTGCTTATTCAATGAAAAGACTCAACTACCAGCCTTTAATATATCTGTATTTTTGTCCTATCAGCTGCATGCTGCTATATTTTAAAATAGTTATACATACATTGCACTTAAATCCATTTCATGACTCGTCTAAAATAGTTAAACATACCTCAGATTACAAGAGTTCATTGTTCAAAATACAAGGATATATGGTTGCTAATTTTGGATGTATCATATATTAAATTTATAATTCAAGCCTATTTATTACTTCCTCCTTCGCACTCACAGCACCCATTAGTATACATAAGAGATGTGACATGATGGTTAAGAAAGAAAATGTAATTTTATCGAGAAAAATTAAAAAAGTGAGTAAAGTGGTGACATCAATTAATATTTAATATAAAAAATGAGTGTGGTGGAAGAAAATAATGAAGATTATTGAATAATTATTAATTTTTATATTATAATTTTTTATTAATTTTAAAATATATAAAATTAAGAGATCAAAACATCGTGAAAAAGAAAGTATGTACAATTAAACGGAATAGAGAGTACTCTTCCATACAATATGTTCCATTATCCCTGTCCAATTTATTACTTCGCATTGTATTGTCTTTTTCTTGACTCTCTGGAGAGTTATGGACCAATGATAATTAATTTGATGTGATATTCTTGCGAGGGAAGATATTTTAAAATATGAACAGTAAATGCAGAGTTGAGGATGTGTCAGTATTATCTTATGCCCAAGAGAATGGGGGTATGATCTCCTGGTTAAGACAAAGTCAATCTGATTTCACTTTATTTAGGTGTCTGTACTATTGTGTTGTGTTGTGATGACACTGAATTGAAATAAATGAGATTCATTAAATGTGTTTTTGGGATTGCTGTTGCAGATAGTAATAATAATTTTTTGCTACTGTTTGGTAAAATTTAAAAACACTGATTTTCTGAAATATGGTTTTAGAGTCAAACATGCTGTTAGAAAAAAGTAAGGCTCTCCCTGTTTTTTCAAAAAACTGATTTTCAGCTTTTGCCTTAAGAAGATACTGATTTTAACATCAAACCTCATCAAAAACATTATTTTTTAAAATTTTTATCATCATACTCTTTAAAGTAAGGTGATTTATAAAGTACTAAGAGTGTATAAATACAATTACAAATTAAAAATTATGATTACAATTATTAAGATATATATAAAATATATATAATATAAAATTATAGTATTTATAATTTGGTCTATTCGGTCTATTCGGTCCGGACCGAAATATTTTTTAAAAGAACCGGATCGAACCGAATTTTATTTCGGTCTATTCGGTTCGGACCGAATAGACCGAATTTCTGAAAAATCAGGACCGAACCGAACCGAATTAGCACGGTTCAGTTCGGTTTCGGTTCGGTTTTGCTCAACCCTAAAAAATCAAATGATTCATTTGTTGCCTTTCAATTTAATCTTATTAAGGTTTTCAAACGATTAAAAAAAATTTATCTATAAGAAAATTATTTTTTGAATAGTATTTCAAATTTTCAATGAATTGAAATCACCATTTATCAAGGTCTTGCGTGACATCAAGTACTCCAACTTATATGGAGCTGGGCCTGCAACACCAAAAAAAATAAAAAAAATAGACCCGGGCCTGCAACACCAAAAAAATAAAAATAGAGCTGGGCCTGCAACACCAAAAAAATAAAAATAGAGCTGGGCCTGCAACACCAAAAAAATAAAAATAGAGCTGGGCCTTATTTGGACATCTTTAACCTAAGCCTGTTAACCAGCAGTATTTCAACTAAACTCCCCATTATTTGGGCCTGGGCCTATACCCAATCTCTTTGGTAGTTTAATTTAACCCAAGGTAAATCCAATTCTCTAGAACGCGGTAAAAATGAACGGTAAAAATTAAAATTACAGCGAGTATATATAATTTAACCGAGTGTGTCAAAAATAGGGTTCTAAAAGGGTTTATGTTCTTCCCTCTTCACTTTCTCTCCTTATCTTCATTTTACACACACTTAAACACACACAATTACACACACCTATACATACACCTATACATACAATTCTGGCTTCTCTAATTCTATCATCTCCGAGCCCTAGAGCTCAATCTCTCTCTCCATGGCGCCCGAATTCATTCACATCAATCTCGAAGTTGAAATTTAAGTCTAATTTATCTTCGTTTTCGAGTCGTGTTTCGCGTCGTGTTTCGAGAAGTGTTTCGACAGTTACGTTTGATCCGAGCACGCAGCGAGAGGAGGATGAGAGTGAGAGAGTGTTTGTTCAGGATCCTCCGTGGATTACGAGTTTCGTGATGCGTAATTTGTGTAATAGAAGTAAGGAGAGTGTGAATGTGGATGGTAAAGAGATGGAGAGAAGGAAGTATTATAAGTTACGGAGACGGCAAGTCAAGGCGGAGACGGAGGCGTGGGAGAGTATGGTGGAGGAGTATAGGGAATTAGAGAGGGAAATGTGTGATAGGAAATTAGCGCCAAATTTACCGTATGTTAAGAAGTTGTTTTTAGGTTGGTTTGAGCCGTTGAGAGACGCGATTTTGAAGGAACAGAGGAGTCAGAAGTCGAGGAAACATAAGGCGGCTTATGCTCCGTGTATTGATTGTTTGCCGGCTGATAAGATTGCGGTTATTGTAATGCATAAGATGATGGCGTTGTTGATGACTGGACAGGAAGGGAGGTGTGTGAGAGTTGTTCAAGCTGCGGTTCAGATAGGGGTTGCGATTGAACAGGAGGTGTGGCTTTAGTTTTGTCGATTGTTAGTTTCACTGAATTCTAATTGGTTTGTGGATACTAATCATAGTGGGAGAATTATGAAAGAAATTGCAAAATGTGTGACACGTAGTTATATTTAAGCTGTTAGTTTTGTTGCTAAACGTGTTTTTATTAGTATTAAATGAGTAGAAATGCTTGTTTAATGTATGTTTTCTTTTTGTTGTTAGAGTATGACGCCGTGTAAGCATATGTAGGTAAATCATAAATGGTTTTTTTTTGTTGTTGCTGTTTTAAGAAGAAATTAACCAATCAAGAATTGTAATTTTACTAGTGTATGTTTGCAATGAAATGTGTATTCTTCTAGATAGGAACTTTATCAAGTAATAGTTCTAGGCAAATGCTTTTTGTTGATGATCACACAGGGTTTTGTGACGTGTTGGTTTATTATCTATGTATGACAGTTAGTTTGGCATTCTTTGGGAAGTATCTATGGATGATGGACTATTTTGTATTCCTCACGCATATCTCAATGTAGTCTTCTTAATAATCAGTGTTCACGTCAGCGCTTATACAAATAACTGATACATGTTATGCTGTACAGTTATTAAATTGTATGGCTACTGGGAGGTACATTATGTATGGTTTATTTTATTTTTGTCTGAATGTAATAGTGAGCTTA
Source organism: Apium graveolens (assembly GCF_009905375.1). Lineage (NCBI taxonomy): Eukaryota > Viridiplantae > Streptophyta > Magnoliopsida > Apiales > Apiaceae > Apium > Apium graveolens. The sequence continues at coordinate 316,011,614 of NC_133648.1, forward strand.
TTTCAGGTTAGAATCCATAGTTTTATGGACAAAACGAAGAAGTGCAAGAAAGGTAAGATTTTAACGCAAGATCAAGAAGATGCAAGTAAAGAGACAGAGGTACTGAGGAAACGTGTCAAAAGTTTGATGAAAAAGAGAAGAACAAATGAGGTGCGAAAGATCATCAAAAATGAAGATTTTAAGTCTTGGGGTCGAGATACACAGGCTAAGGTATGCTCAGTATGGCATATATTCCGTTAAGTTTAGTAAGTGGTAAATATGTGGAGAAAGGAATAATAGATTGTATATATTATATATATAGCAATGCACTAATGAAGCAGTTCTTTTACCTTGTGCAGTTGGGATGCCGTCTGATAGAGTTATTAACAGAAACAGCTTGGGTACAACCTCCAATTAGCCAGTCAGCAGATGCCCCACCTGATATTCGTCCCGCATTTAGGCATACGTTTAAAATTGTAGCAAAGGATCCAGGGTAAAGATGTACTACTTTTTATCAGCAGTTCTAAATTTGCTTACACTAATATCATACACAAATTTAATACACAGACATTTAATTTTGAGATTTTTGGTTGAGAAATTGCCTAAAAGAATTTGTGATTGCGTATGGTTTATGCCATTGTTGGTTATGACCATGCTCTAAGAATCAATATTCTAGGAGAGTAGGCTTCTTGAAGTATGAGAAATGTTCATAATTAATAAATATTTTTCTAAGAGTTTGAATTTTAGTTTCTTTCTTTGACCTTGTAGGCAGAGTTTTGGAAAACGGTATGGAGTTGTAGAATGTGATCCCTTGGTCCTTGCCGGAAATGAAAACACTGTGAGCTAGAAATGCCTTTTATCTATTATGCTCTTACAATGCCTGTTTCCGCTACCTACAAATATGCAATGTTAAATATTTATCCTGTACACTTTTTAAGTTCATAGGGTTCGTTCAGATATTGTGCCCGTTTGGGAAATTTTAAAATAAGTAACTTATTACTTAAAATGAATAAGTGTCTTCTTGACAAAAAAAAAGAATAAGTGTCTTATAAGTGATAATTAGATAAATGTTTATAAGTTATATAAGTGTTTGGATAAAATTCAAATTTTTTTTACTTAATTGAACAAAAATAAATAAATTAGAATTAAAATAATCTTAATTCGTGATTATTAAATTAGAAAAATAGTTTAGAACACATTTTTTAAAACTAAAGTTAATAAAAAAATAAATTCAAAATATGTTGAGAAAAAGTACGTTGTTACTAACATTCAACTTATTAGTTTATAAGTTGTAAATCCAACTTATAAGTTGGGTCGACAAATACTCCGAGATGAGTCATTACGGGCTTATAAGCTATAAGTAACTTATCTTTAATAGTAAATGCTTGTTTTGGACATGCTTAAGTATTTTCTTTGCCCTTCCGTAAAATAAAGGATGTTTAAATATGATTAATCATCCAAAGAATTTACTGATAATTTTTTAATGTAATAAAATTACTCTTCATCTTTATTCTTTATTATGTTTTTAAACAACTTTTTTAAAGCATTATCTTTCAGATGTTTGATGCTAAATGAACTAATATATAAAAACATGTTGAATGGAATATGTTTTCCTACTAGCTAAGACATGCTTGTGGTGTTTGAAAAATTACAATAAAAAGTTGTAAGTGCTTCATGTAAGTTCTGTTTTATTTGGAACGAGGGAGTTTTTGGTATCAAATTGGGCACAGATGCCATGTTCTATACATACATACAACATATTAACCCTTAAATTATTTTTGAAATGCAGGTTAAGCATATGATAATTCCCTATGTACCAATGTTGGTGCCTCCAAAAAAGTGGAGAGGGTATGCTTTAATTTTAATGCTAATATAAATGTCCAACTGTAAAGAGGCCAGATTCTGGAATATATTTAGTATTCTTTCTTATCCCAGCAATCTCAGTCTAGGAAAACAATTGAATGCAGAATCAGTTAGAGACTGAAATTCTAGAATACTTAAGTGTACTAAAACAGTTTTTTATCACTAAATTTTCTACCCCAGGTATGATAAAGGTGGCCACGTGTTTTTACCTTCTTATCTCATGCGTACTCATGGATCGAGACATCAACAAGATGCTGTTAAAGGTGTTCCTCCAAAACAAATGCAGAACGTTTACGAGGTAAGAACTAGAATGAAAACCTTAATGCATCTTTACATCGTCTGTTGGATGTAAGTTGTAAAATCGTGTGAATTTGCTAAAATTTGTTGAAATATTTTTGACAAATTTTAAAACTGTATATCTTAATGTAGTTACTTCACCAAAATGATGTTATGAAAAGCATTTGAATTGCTATAATATCAAACTGTTAAGAAGGTAGCTAGACCAGAGTGTCCATTCATTTTCTAGATGAGCTACTTTATGTATTTGTGCATGTAAATAGGCTTTGGACACACTTGGGAATACAAAATGGAGAATCAACACAAAAGTGCTGAGTGTGGTGGAGAAAATATGGTCTGGAGGGGGTAACGTTGCCGGCCTTGTTAATCGTGAAGACGTGAGTGTCCTGAAACTCCTTCCATATTGTTAAAGAGCTGGTTATATACTTCTATATCATATTTACTATTTCTCTCCCAAACATATCCCATTCCTGTTGCTTAATATGTAATTGTATAATACAACATTGTATAAAATTCACAAGGTTGTCTTCCATAGCCAATAATATGTGTTTGGCTTTGTCTCACTGGTTTGGAATATGATCATGAATATTTAAATGATTGAAAGACTTTACTGTATGAAAGTAGAAGGAAATATAATTATGTAGTCCTCGAACTATAGAGGCGGCACAGGGGTCAGTCCCTTGACAATTATTTTTTAAAGTTTCGGTCGTAAATAGTATTTTACCTGTTTGAGTATGGACTTCCGTCAAAATATTGGACATAGATTTGTTTTTTTTGCCATAGAACTTTATTTTTTCAGATTTGGCATGGTTTAAAATAAAATAATAAGATACATGGAGAGATGCATAGCATAAACAGTTTCTCGTCCTCCGCTGACCAACTCAGATTGGGCGGGGATGGGTTTGGAACTAATGCGTGTGAGATCCTTTTTGACCTAAGTTCAGATAACAGAATTAGGAGAAGAGCCGGTTGATCTGTTTGTTAGCTTAGGGCTTTAGAAGAATATGATTACATTTATAATGTAGGAACCATAGATAACTCTGATTGAATGAAGCATTCTGCATCATTCAGTGAATATTACATATGATCAAACTACTGTACTATTCCTTTTCGTTGTTCTAAGTTTCCCCACCCTTCTCTCTCTACTTGCATATCTTTTTACGGGCTTAGAGAAAATTGAATGTTATTAGACTTAAGGATCATTCAATTTATTAAAGGAGGTGATTAGATGATTTTAGATAGACACAATCTTAGTACTCTTGTTAGATATGGAATTTAATGGTAGGTAGTAGAAACTATAAGCAGGATATTATAGATGCTATAGGGTTCATATTTAGCTAATAGGGAGCGAAAAGAGGAAGAAAGAAAATGGAAGATTCAGGTCTTTCCGAGAATGAGGATGGTAGGAATCAAGATAAATAATAGTTGATTGCATATATTGTTTATGTGGACAGAATATGATTGTTGATGTTCTAACTGCAGGTCCCAATACCTGTGATGCACTCTGATGATGCAGGTGCAATGAAAGAATGGAGGTGGGGTGTTAGGAGAGCAAAAAAAGTTAACCAAGAGAGGCATTCTCTACGATGTGACATTGAACTGAAGCTTTCAGTAATGTTTCATCTCTTTTTTAATTTCAGTTTCGCTATTATTTTCTAGTTGCTATGTGGTAGTGATGTGTAGATGACTTGGAATGATTTGTTTGAATAGTTCAGTTTATATTAAATTATTATTGGACTTCTAATTTTTATATCATTGTTAAAAGTTTGTAGGCTATATTTTAAGAAGTGCTAACTTGAACAGGTGGCTAGGAAATTGAAAGACGAAGAGGGCTTCTATTATCCCCATAATCTAGACTTCAGAGGACGAGCTTATCCTATGCATCCTCATTTAAATCATCTGAGTTCCGATCTCTGCCGAGGAGTACTTGAGTTCGCTGAAGGACGACCACTGGGGAAGTCTGGATTCCGCTGGCTGAAGATACATTTAGCAAATCTTTATGGGGGTGGCGTTGAAAAGCTATCATATGATGAACGCCTAGCATTTGTAGAAAATCATTTAAAAGACATTGTAAATTCAGCAGACCAGCCTTTAAGTGGAAGTCGGTGGTGGCTCATGGCTGAGGATCCTTTTCAATTTTTAGCAGCATGTATTAATTTATCAGAAGCTCTAAAAAGTTCGTCGCCACATACAGTCATCTCTCATCTGCCAATTCATCAGGTTGGTGCATCAAGATATGCCTCCAATCTCAGAGAAGTTATATTGTAGCCTACAGGAATTATCCCTTATTTAATCAGTTATATGTTGCTAGTTGGTAATCTGATGCTAGTGCTACATAGCTCTAAGTATAACTTGATTGGCATAGTATTATAGTTGTAACAGGAAAAAAGATAATATTTGGATTATGGGCTTGGGTGGTCCATTAGAGCTTCTCTAACAGGCTAGTATAAGTGTGAATATTGTTGTCACGGCGCTCGATTAGTCGCGACTAGTCGACTAGTCGGTTTGAAAAATTCGACTGGAGAGGTCGACTTGCGAATTGTGGACTAGTCGGTCGACTTGATCGACTAATTGGTCGACTTATCGACTAGTCAGTCGACTAGTCGGTCGACTAGTACAAAATCCAATCAATTCCAAAATGAAAATCAAATAAAACAATTCTAGAAACCTACTCAACATCAAGAACAAACAACATGCTAAACTTTGTGTGTGTCTGTTTTTGTTTATGTATGTATAAATTGATTAAACTGAATATACATGTATTATAGTCTGTTTATATATTTGCATAGTCGGTGTAATTGTGTGTGTACAAGGTAGGGGAAAAGGATATGTTTGGAATTAACATATCTATTTTATGATTGATATAATAGGAGTATGGAAGTGTCAGACTTTTGTAGTGGGAAACCACGTTTATAAGATATATATATAATTGTATATTATTTAATTGATTATTTATTAATTTGTCGACTAGTCGGCAAGCTGAACCCCCATCAACTCGACACGACTCATCGACATGACAACCATGTTTAATAATTTCATTATTACTAGAACAATATGCTATTTATAAGCAGAGAGAGTGAAAATTTAAAATTAGCTATATGGATAGACAGACATGAAACGGTTGGATTAGTGCTTTAACCTTTCATACGTTTAAATTAAGAGAAGATGTTACAGTTGCATCTTAATGATAGATATTCTGATTGATTTTAATGTGTTTGTTGCTTTCCTTCCAACCATAATTTATGTGATGTGCCTATTTTGATCGAGTTTGTGGCTATAAACATTTCTGATAGTTGTTTCTCTTTCAGGATGGCTCATGCAATGGCTTGCAGCACTATGCTGCTTTAGGAAGAGATGCAGTATGTTACTTTGCTCTCCAACCTTCCCATAATTTGCTTTCTTGTTTTTCCGGTAGATAAATCAACATCAAACATGCATTTTTTTGTGAATTGTATTCAAGGCAAAAAAAGCATGGCAATATTTGCATACCTGAATGTAGGAATGCCTGCAATAATCTGAATCCGCGTATATTTGTTTAAATAGTTTGAAACTCTGTGCTGAATAATGATGTAATCTGTAAGTGAATGGTTTAGTTCAGAAAATTGGTTTTCAAGTTTCACATAATTCATAGTTCACATTCCTACATCAGTATTCGTTTTTAGGAAATAATTTGTTTGGCACCTTAGTAAAATCTTTAAAAATATTATAATTCCGAAGCTTTATATATGCTTGAATCAATGTCTGGAATTACCTGTAAGAATATGTTGGATGAATATGATTATTAACCTAATGCCGATGATGTAACATGCTAATGTTTTTCGTGATTTTAGCAAAAGTGATTCATATAATATTGAATTCTTTGATATGTTTTTTGACTTGTTTCTGTCTACTTTTCAGTTTTTGTATGTATCTAGGTAATTTGTTGTGGATTTATGAATGACCCACTTTATTCTTCTGTCTTAAAACCAAATCACAGATATGACTTTTTACATTAATATACTTTGCACCATATTTCAATGTTTTGTGAAATGCCAATATAGATAAAGTAAATGTAATTTTTAATCTATGATGATGTTGGTTGTTCTTATGCAAGCTTGAAGCTGCTGCTGTCAATTTAGTCGGTGGAGACAAACCGGCAGACGTGTACTCTGAAATTGCTTCAAGGTAAGATCTGTAAAGAAATCTAGAAAGTTCTAAAGTGTGTGTGTGTGTGTCTAGGCCATTGCTCCATGAAGAACGCTCTTATATAAAGAAAACATAAAATTGCATTTAAATTCTAATTTTCACACCAAAAAAAGTTTTTTTTTTTACGAATAAAAATAGAATCTAACAAAAAATTAGGATAAAATATAACATGATCACATATAATTTTATTTTATCGTCACAAAAATGTATATATGTTATATATACGGTTACATATGGAGAGAAAACTTAAAATGTTTATTATATACTTACTGTTAAAAGATCTTTAGTTTAGCCAAAAAAAAGGTCAGTTGTTTTTGTATAAATAATCTAAAGTACCAGGTGTATAACAAATTTAATAAAGTTCCTTCATAGTTTTTCCTGTTCGAATGGCTACTTCAGATAGAAAGCAAGTAGAGAAGGTATAAACTTGGTCTAAGTGTTAGTATGGGGTACTAAAGTCTTGTGGTTTTGGTCAAATTTGTTTGTTGAAATGAAACTTGTTAGTTTTGTTTAAATTTTTCTAGTGTTCAACTCTTTATAATACCCTAATTTCATTTGACTTTTGTTCTGTAACATGTAAATTTCTCTACTGTTAACTGTAAATGTTCTTCATATGAACTGCTCTACTATTTTTCAGGGTACATGCTATCATGGAAAAAGACAGCCAAAAAGACCCAGCAAGCAATCCAAATGCCTTATTAGCCAAGGTCTTAATTGGTCAGGTTGTTTATAGTCTTTTAATAACCACCCAAAAAGAGGAAAAAACACCAAGCACATTGTGTTGACGGGACTATATCATGTATTTTATTATCAACTCAGCTGACAAATGGCCAACTTTCAGGTGAATCGGAAATTAGTGAAACAAACAGTCATGACTTCAGTTTATGGTGTTACTTATGTTGGGGCACGTGAGCAGATAAAAAGAAAATTAATGGAAAAGGGTCATATCACAGATGAGAGGATGCTATTCAGTGCATCTTGTTATGCTGCCAAAGTAAAACTACTTGATCTTTATGTTTCTTTTTATTATTGGACATGAACTAATGGTCCTTGAAATTGGGTTGTTAACATCTGCAGAAGTCCTCTCAGTCTCAGATTGCCAGCCTTTCATTTTGGTCTTAATGTTGATAGGCCTGCAGTCTGCACTCCATTTAAGTCCCAAACTTTGCAATCTTTTACCGATTTAATATGACAATTACAGATAATAGAAATCTAGTGACGAAATACATTTTTGCTAATTCCTCTGTATATTTTAGCAAGTACGTGTCACAATTAAATAACAAATACTTGATTTTTGTTGTCTAGTTGTCTGAAACAAGCTGTGGCAAAGGTGCTAGGACAAGGCCTAGACTTCAATTCTCACCTTCCCATCCCCTATACTTAAAAGTTATGAACCCTAAATAAATACACTAAAACATACAAAACTTAATTGTCTTCTCCATTTCTTTGTAAATCAAATGTTTCTACTACAATGCAGAATTTCCTTTTGACGGTTTTTTCGTAATTGACAACTCTTCAACATATTAAAATTGACGTTGATAATAATGGTTCTTGAATGTAAATTAATGGTGCATTACCTTGAAACAATTTTTTATGTGTTAAATTGTTTTATAAATATTTAGTTTATAGGAAATTAGAGATATTTCTTTATATGTTTTATGTGGGGCTGGCAGCTTATTAATAATAAGCCTAATCGTCTTGGGCCGTATTCTATTGGGTTCTTCAATTTGGTATTCTGTTATATATATATTGATGAAATCCTCGCGTATTATAGAGGACTGGATTAATATACAGTATATATATATATATATTAATATTAAACCGAGTCCCTTCTTAGGTTGCAAGCTAAGTTACCCTTGGGGTGGTGGATATTCTGTGGTTAATCCACCTAAGTTTGTCGTTCTTGTTTTATGGGGTATCATTTATTCATATCTTCGCAAAGCTGTCCTGCTTTACAAGATTCACTGCAGACATTGAGCTAGTTTCTTATTTTTGATATCTGCTACAACACCTGCACAGCATTCAATCATCTTACTTTTTTCTAACGTTTCCTCAAGGTGACATTAGCTGCACTCGGAGAGATATTCCAAGCTGCACGTGGCACAATGGGTTGGCTCGGAGATTGCGCAAAGGTGTTTTGATTCAACTTGATCTCTACATCACCAATTCACCATTTGGGGTGAAGCTGAGTTCTATATTTTGTCTGAAGTTTTTAATAAAACTAACTGAAATTTACAGATAATTGCTTCAGAAAATCAGCCTGTGCGGTGGACAACCCCTTTAGGCCTTCCAGTTGTGCAGCCATACTTCAGAACTGAACGTCATATTGTAAGTCTTATCTATGGTTTTGACTTTTGAATCACAATTTGCATGCTTACAAGACCAATGAATATTTGTTTGTTGGCTACAAATTTTGTTTTTGAATCACAGTTTGCATGCTTACAAGACTAACAAAAATTTGTTTGCTGACTATAAATTTTGTGCTGAAACTCCTTAACCCTTCACAGAGTATATTTAGCGATTAAAAACAAAATACATTGAACCTATTTCTTTTTATTAGTTTCTATATATAAATTAAGCACATTCTTATATATTTATTTAATAGAGTTAAGAGCATTTCCTTTAACGAACCAAGTATTTAATTTTTTTAAATAGTGTAGATAGTGGCGTTTTGCTCATTTGACAGTTAAAGAATTTTATGACATAGTTACTGACTGGACTATGTATTACAGATAAAAACTTCCCTTCAGGTTTTGGCACTTCAGCGTGAGGGTGACTCTGTATGTTGATATTTCTACCATTAGTGAACACATTATTTTTTCAAGAACCATGCAATGTTGAGTGACATTTCTATTGTGCTCAATTCAGGTTGAGGTCAGAAAACAAAGAACTGCGTTTCCTCCGAATTTTGTCCACTCTCTTGATGGTACGCACATGATGATGACTGCCGTTGCATGCAGGGATGCTGGATTGCGTTTTGCAGGTTTGTGGTTTTCACCGATGCATCTGACCAAAAAGACAATTCCTTTAAACTATCCCTGACACACTATAAAGTGTCCAGGATCATGCTTAGTGAAATACACGGATGAACTAACACACACGCATGCAGGCACACCCCTATATGATAACTTTAAATATTTTCTCTGCATAGTTCTAAATCCAATTTGTGTAAAAAGTGAGTGTCATGTGAGATTTGACATTTATGGCCTGCTTATTCTGAAGGAATGTAAGTTTTGCATATATAGGGCTCATGGCAAATATTGTATATCTTGGTTCATAATTCTTGCCTTGGAGCTATTGGATGTGACACAGTTTTGCAAGGAGCATATTATTTATTGATGATTCTGAGTTTGTGACGAAGGGTTATAGTCATAGTTGTAGTGCTCGGTTGCCTAAGCCCTTTGCAATTGCACGAGTCTAACTAAAAGCTTTCTTTGTTTGACGTTTGTTTAAGCACTTTCTTGGATGTTATAGAACATTGTAGGATGATATCAGTCCCTCAACATTTATGTGATATGTGACAAGTTTTAAGTTTGTCTTGACCAACTACTTAACATCATCTCATGAGAGGTAAATGGTGGTCATGTATCTTGTAGTATGAAGTTATTAGAGATGAAACCTCACACTAGGTGTGGATGAGGGATTCCTAGAAATTTTTAATCCCTATTTTATAGAAGGAACAAAAAAAGTAGAACGAGATATATGTGATGAAAATGTATTAGTTGAAACCTCAGACTACTGCAGGGTGCAGGAGGGGATCATATACATCTAGTAAGCAGGGATTCTTCACTTACCGGACGCACTGCGCACCCGATTCTTGGGAATTCTTGAGTTCGCGGAGATTCTTGGAATCTTGGGTATTCTTCTCTCACCAAAAAGTGAGAGAAGGTAGTGTAGATACTTAAATACTTAATCGACTAACAACGTTATAACACATTAGTTGTGTTATCAAGTAACGATGATATGTATTATAGAGGATTATGAGCTTGTTCAGTTGACTGTTTAATTTAATGTAAATGAAACCCTCGAAATATACATATATATTTTTAATATACTGATATTTGCAGAATCTCCTGCATCTGAATCCCCATATTTTTAGATTTGTCGAATTCCTGTATTCCCGTACAATGCACCCCCACAACTGCAGCCGTACTCATGCTTCCTTATATACATTTAACAGTAGTCATCATTTGAAACCCTATTGAGGGTAAAGAGTTGATCTCCATAACAAACCCACTACGGGGCACAAACTCACTGAGTAGCAACAATAAATGGTGTCCATACTAAACTGTAAGTATATTGGGGGTAGAAGGGTTTGAACACAAGAACTCTCCTCAACCTACCATGTTTGATGACCGACTCTCACTTAATCTTTACGGTTTTGTAAGGGGAAAGCCAGTAAATGGATCATATACATCCATTTAGCGGGCATGTCATTAACCGAGTAGTTTTGTTATATAGTTATTCTTATTATGCATCTAGTATTTATACAAATGTGGACCCATGTCCCATCGTACATTATAGAATTGTGCCAGAAATCATGTATTGTTACATATTACAGGGGTGCATGATTCTTTTTGGACACATGCACGGGATGTTGATGTGATGAATCGAATATTAAGGCAAAAATTTGTGGAGCTCTATAGCATGCCAATACTTGAAAACGTGAGCATTTCTAGTTCTCATTGATTTATTATGAAATGTGCATGCCAAATAAAGGATTACCTTTTTTTTTTCTTGCTTTCCTTATTATTATTGTGCCTGTTCATGCTGCCAGCCTATCGCCGTTATTAAGTTCTTTTTACTTCTTTAGTGTTTTGCATGTCCCTGTTGATTGTAATCGTTCTTTTTACTTGCGTTCGCTGCTGCTCTATATTAAGAATACTTTATACTCATATGTACAAAATGACAGGATCACGGGATATGCCTTGTCCTCCTAGTCTTGATGGTCTTAGGAATGTCAAATGACAAAAATACTGAGGTGTTATTTTGAAACAGTATTACAATTAATTACTGTAACATCATAAAAGATCGATTTTTACCAGTCTCAGTTTATGAATCAACAGTAATCTGAAGTTATTAAGTAATCAATTCGTACTAGACTAGGCAGTCCTGATGTATAAAATTACACATCTTCAGCTTTAATGCTTTCGTTGTCATTGTAGTGAATTTTATTTGTATGGGAGTTTCATGATCTTTGTGTAACTTACAGGATTCATAGAAGTAACACTTCTGATTGCCACATGTTCTTACATTAGTCTTGATTCTTTTAATTCAGTTGCTAGAGAGCTTTCAAATGTCATATCCAAAATTAGAATTTCCGCCTCTCCCAGATCGAGGCGATTTTGACTTGCAAAAAGTTCTTGAATCTCCGTACTTTTTCAACTGACCAACACATTATAGCATCCATGCATCCATATGGATAGTACCATTGGCACAACGCTGAAAGAGTCGAAATGATCACTGAATTTTACTGCCAAATATAGCCAGTGCTCGACCAGATTTGAAGATAGTGAGGCAAGATTGCTCGGGATTCTTCTTAGTTGCTTTCGAGGAAATCAGCCTGTAACAGGTATCTTCAGTTGATGTTATGAAAGATGAAGACATGCCAATGCTCTATTAAGGTTTGCCAAATAGACCATGTTATGTATTCTGTAATGCCCTGGAGATTTGTTGAATGTGGAAATCCCTTCCTCAGGTGCACAGGCAGCACTTATCTCGAAGCAAGAAAAATCTGCTTGTGCTGGGGTATCTGATCATATGATGGAAGGGTGCTGTTTAGCTTCGAAAGCTAGTACTTAGACTTGGAAGCAAGTTACCAGGATTTGCTGCATTCACCTACCAATACCAAGATTCCTATGTGCATGTGGACTTCAAAATGCTGAGATCAATTTAGCTGTTCCTCTTACGGATTTGAAGCTCCTGCCTGAACATTTCCGTGTTTAATTCCTCCTACGGATTCCTGAACATTTCCGTGTTTAAGGACGAGAAAGCTTAGAGATAGAATGATCTTGCATTGAGATAGTTAAATATCAGAAGGCTTGTGGTTTTGGTATTTTGTAGTTAGGTGTTCATGTGTAATGTCTGTATCATTCTTGTACATATATAAGAAAAATACACCTCTGTATCATGAAATTAGGAAAATAGAAACAAATTCTACAACTCAGACTTTCAATGAGAAATTATAGTAATGTTCATAAAATGATATTTTTTGTGGTTAAACTTCGATCGTTTTAAATATTCTTGTGAATATTTCTAAGTCTCTTGGTTTCATTTATATGTAACTTAAAAACTGTAACTTCAAGTTGCAAAAATTTATGCCAACACTTAACTAAGGATTTAAAAACAAATACTACTGATCAGCACAGAAAGTGAAATTTCACCAACAGAATCATCAAAAACTTCAAAATTACAACCCTACTAATGCTAGGATCTTCTCAATTAATCCTCCATTATAGATTTAACCTTAGTAAAAACCACTAATCTAAAAGCATTTACATATATGTGCAAAACTAGTAGCAAAAAACTCCTCCTTGAGACCATTTATCCCTAGTATCGTATCCCCTGAAACTCTACTAACAAGATAATATCTTCCATTTCAACTTCCTTCAACCATCCTAAAGCAAAGATCACATCAATTGCATCGACAAAGATTCATATTTTTAGATTTTCCATTATAATAAGAAATGGAAATATTAGCACATATCAAAATAACCAACTAGACCCAACCGTGAACCATATTTGAGCTGGTGTGAAGTTATGTGAAACACTATGTGCAATTTTTTTGACCACACGCATCGAATTTTGCTAATGGAAGATCGATTTGCATAACAAAAAAACTTTGATTTCTCAGGAATGGGGATAGACCCTTCACTAAAAAATAGTCACTGTAATTGTTGTCACCATAAATTTATTATTTTGCTAGTAACTTTACCAGCAACGCTACAATTAAGTTTCTATTTGAAACATATCAGGTCTCTTTCTGAAATATCGAACAATTGAGTTTCTATCCGGAACATCCCAGGTCTCCCTCTAGAACATCCTATAAATTACTAACAAGAATGAATTACATTCTCAAGTATGATCATCACCGTCTTCCAAAATTTTAGCTAAAATATTTGAGAAAGAGCCGCTCCTGTGGAGATTGAGCAGCAAGTCCCCGAAGGAGTCTTTCCTAGGCATGTTTGGTTGTTTGCATGAAGTAAAATCCATGATATCCTTTCTCTGGCCTAATGTACCGATTTCAAACATACTAGCCGGTGTTGTATTACACATACTCTCTGGTTCAAACTTATTATGTTCATTCATGTTTGTTTTACCATCAAGATTATATTTGGAATCGACAACAGGTTCCTGTAGGAGGGAGCATAGAGAATTCACCCTTGACATAAGAGACTTTTCATCGAATGCAGTTACCGTCTGAGTGTCATTGAGAAAATGATGAGCAATGTCATCCAACATGTCTTTGCATTTAGATATCTTTTCGGAAGCCATTTGTTCTGAAATATGGTGCTCTATGTGGTTTAGAGGATCTGCAGACATAGATTGGTGCAAACTCGAAACTTTTGACAATTCATGATTCTTCAAGCGCGGAATATCTTGTCCTTCATTAATCTCGTTGGCTTCAATGATACCTATGGCCACCAAAACATAATTTAAGAATTACTCACATTACATAAAAAATAATACAACACACCACTTAAAAGAAAAAACTAACAATAAATTTCAAATGATCAGTTGTTTCAATATGGACAACATAGAGTTTCAACATTTTTGTCTTTCAGATATAAGAGATTTCTAGAGGACTTACATAAGACAACAAAATTCAGTATACCACTTAAAAGAAATAACTAAAAATAAACTTCAAAAAACGTCAATTGTTTCTAATTGTTTTAAGTGTGGGAAACAAGGTTTAAATTATATGTGCCATCTTTCAGAAATGCTAATAATCTTATACAACTTTGTATAGACTAACAAACTACGTTGTTGATTAATTACCTGAACTCAGTGAAGACGCTTCTTTTGACTGATGCAAAGGGGCTATGTCAAGAGTATCCATTTGTTCAACATTTGACGAAGCTGAAAAAGGCAATGCTACACTAGAGAAGGGACACACTTTAGCAGTATCAAGTTCATTAGTAAGATGGTTTGTAGATATATTTCCCTCAGAGTCACAAGCCAGTGATACAGAAAATGGTGCATGCATAACTATCTTGGGTTGTTGGCTAAGGCATTTAAGACGCGCATCACACTGAATCAGCTTTTCATAGTGCTTGTTTAACACACCCTGAGGGAACTGCAGAAAGTGTTCCCTATTCAAACAAATACATTAAAATGATTACATAAATAGAGGTGAAATTTTATAAGTACAACACACCGACAAATATTCCCCAACAGAGTTTGTCAATTCAGGACTCGTAGATCAGTATAAATTTACAATATGCTTTATACAATCATATGAAATGACCAAGTTATTGTACTTTAGAAGAAACAGAACATTTCAAAGTAACAAAATGCACAGTCATGTTGATAGGAACAAAATGTTTATTACCAAATTATTGGTTATATTTTTGTAGAATGGTAACTAAACACAAGTAAATTTTAATTAAGGAAAATATTAGAATGGCATTCACCTCTTTCATATTGATAATACTATTTCATCTACAACCATTCTCTATATATTACCTCAAAAATTACATCAAATACTGGTTATATTATTTCTTAGCATATCAAATAGCACGACTTAACATTATAGAGGGTGTTTGCGACAAAAAATTATAGCTTCATATGTATAGTGTTCCTTCAATTCTAGAATTGTACAATAAATACTTTATTTGAAGATAGAGTAATGATTTGATTTGTTGAAAGAAAGAAGTATAAATTGAAGGAATGTGTGTTTTGAAGTTGTTGGAAATGCCTTTAACTTTAACCTTTAATTGAAATCACACAGATCTAGTAAAATTTAATTTCTTACATGAAAATTGTTGTACCACCACCTCCAAATGAATAATTTAGTATGTATCAATACGATGATGGATTCACAATTAACAATAAAACATATTTTATCAGAAAATACTTAGAAAACAGTCAAGCTCTTAAAGTCTAACCTCTGGATGCTAGCCTGTCCATCTGTAAAATCTGGAGTAACTAGCCACATAGTGTGCTTTCTAGGCTGTGGATTGCTCTCTTTGAAGAACAGTGGCGGTCTCGACAACTGAATCACAAATTATGGAAATATATAGCACCAACAAATATGCAAAGAAAAAAACACTCTTGGAAACACAAGGAAATATGAATAAAAAAATATTAATACACATTACCGCTATAGTCAAATTCCCTGGACGATCATCAGGACAGCTTGCATTCAAAGAAATAATGTCAGACCACTGGAATTCTATTTTACTCTTCAGGCCACAGTCAAGAATTTCCCAAACAAGTTTTTGCTTCGTATAGTAACACTTTGCAACCAAGTCACCCTCATGTCTAGACATATACTGGACATCGAGAACAACTTTAGCCACTTCTAATTGTCGAATATAGATAGTTGATATATGTAGAATAAAGATAATCAAACAACTACCTTCCAGCTCCCGATTCTTAAAAATGAAGCGAAAAATTTAGAAGGCTTCAACTTGTCGGTAGACTTAGAAGCAGCAGAGGTTCTAACATTCTTCTTTTCTTTCACTTTGGAATTTTCGCATGCTGTATTTCCGACAAAAGAAGTATCGGCTCCAGAGAGTTTCCTTTGGATCAAATCCAACAATGATGGACTCTTCCTCAGCTTCAAACCCAACGGGCCTGGCTCATCTAGTAGATTGAACTGTGCAGCTGATACTTGAAACTGCATGCTTCTAGAACTCCAATCCTAATCAGAGAAAATGATCGAATGAAGTACATGAACAATTATAAGAGTATATCATTAACTCAATTAAAACATAAACTAATCTAAAATCAATAAAATCCAATAAAAACAAACTAATGATTTGATTCCATTAGCAATCCGAACCAAAATATTTTAGCAAAAAAAAAAATTAAATAACAACAGCCAATCTCAATCACAACAAGTAAGTAAACAATACTGTTATGACTAATAACACCTACACAATGCAGCTAATTAAGTGTTAGTATTGTATTATACTTATTACACCAGTAATTGTTTCGAGCAGTGTTTAAACTATGTAACAGGCATCTATAATATCCGGGTACAAATATATCATAAAATATTTTTACTGATTTATCAGGACTAGTCGGGACGTCTTACTAGTATGTGCCCACTAAACACCAGTTTCTATGAGTTTAATTTGGTAGAAAATTAATATATACAGGAGGGTCCATCATTATCTATGAGTTAAAACCAATAAAATTTGACGACTAAAGTTCTAATGTCACAAACTAGAAAAAACAATAAATTAACACAGATGTTTAAACACGTGCATGACAAAGAAAAAAGTTATGACTGATTTTGTAGAGGCATGGTAACTAGCTAAGGGGATATAAAAATTAACGGAGAAGATCAAAACCTGATTAGAATGCTGCTGTTGCTGCGATGGCTTGAAGCGCTTTCTGAAGTGACCATCTTCTTCTTGGTCAGCACCTGGTCTGTAATGTACATTCGATTTTTTCGTAAAACTAAACATCTACAAGCTTCGATCAGGGCTTATACTGTAAAATCAGGGGACTTATGTGTACTTTAAATTGAGGATGCTGAGATTCCTCCAACTTCGTTTTCTCTTTGGTATCTGAATTCTATTCTACAACGAATATTTTGTAGGCATGAATATGTATTGATTCATATCAATTTCCTTTTTTGTAATATTTTTAGTTGTATTAATTTACTTTTTGTTATAATAATAAAAATAAAGATTATATGTCAAAAAGTGAAAAGAATGGATTCTCAATATTTTTCTTGACAAAAATCTCAATATTGTTAAAATACCTTATCAGTCACTCTAAAGTCACAAATAACAAGTCCATAGCCCATTTTCGAGGCAAATTTTATTTTTCTATATTAAAGAACAAGCCCATCTTTGAGGCAAATTTTATTTTACCCTCTAGTACCATGTTAAATAAGAAAAAAAATTTCAATACATTTAAAATACGGAACCCATCACTCTAAACACATTTTAAATTTAATTTTAACCACGACCAACAATTTAATGTTGTTATAGTCAATCTGAATAGTATATCAAATTTTACCTTATTTTAATGTCATTACACCGACGAATGATTTATCTCTATTTAAATTTTGAAAAGTATGATGGATAACATTGGTAGGAAAACAATCTCGTGTATATTATATAAACTCAAGTACTATATAAATTTAAATACAGTACCAACTATTCGATTATCAAATTTTTAATGTTTCGGCATGCAATGCACCGATGTTTTATTTTTTAATAAATTATTTAATCTTAAGTATTTTAAAAACAAATAAAATTTAAATAAATAAAAAAAATTATCGAGTTTTATTTGATTTTATTTCGGCTCTATCTTAAGTTCTATAAATCAGGTTTTGACGATTTTACAGCACAGGCGAAGTTCACGAAGTAATATTTAATTCAGTGATGGTTAAAAATTTTTGTTCAAAACATATTATTCAGAATTTGAAGAAAAAAAATAATTACGAATTTTACATTATTATTCTATTCAGTTTATCATACCTACTTATTTTCGGTTTAAATCATTGGAAGTGTAGGATATTCCATTCAATTAAAATACCTACCTATAGTTGGTTATATAATATTCCTATTTTTTTATCCAACGGCTATGATCATTTTGTTTAAAAATCTAACGGTATATATTAAATTGGTAGTTAGGGACCATACTTACCAAAAATTTAGATACGATCCTCCTTATGCATATTATATAATAAGGATATAATGTTATCCTCCCAAACTGGACTCTCATGCTCCGTTAATGAACCATCACTCTAAAATCTTATATTATCATTATAACCACTCTTTTTATTTTTCAAAAGTTTTTTGCAAGGAGCATTTAAGTTAGTAATTAATAAAAATCCCTTTTCTTAATATTTATATATATTTTTGTAAAACTTAAATGTATCAAATTTCAAATACTAATTTTATCTGATACCAAAATTTATCAAAAATAAAGTATTTTGAAAAAGCATTTTATTACTAGAATTTGAATTTTTGGGTATATACCAACCATCAAATTTTTTTTTAGTCTAATGGTAACATTTAATCTTATTTGAAATTACATGCCTAAAAGGGGTGATGAGTATTATGGCTAAATAGTATCGATTTTTGAGCGTTACCAAATAATATGATACTAACAAGACAGTTTGTTTTTAAAGGTTAATCATATGTTGTCAGCGAGTTTACAATTGATATACAATGCTGAAAAAAATAACTGCAAGTAAAGAACACATAAAATTTTAATCAGGTTGGATCCCTAACCTTAATGGTGTATGAGCTGGTCCTTTACTATCTTGAAAAAATAATAATTTTACTAATTATGAACTCAAATATAGATATACGTATACTATAAGAGCTCAATATGAAATGATATTCAATAAATGCAAGTTGTGTTTTCTCAGAAAGATACAGTATATAGACCAATTTTAATTTTAAACTGTGTAGACCAATTTGTATTTATAAGTCTTCACTTGTTCAAATAGTCCAACTGTTGTAAATCTCACTAACAAATATAGCAACATAGAAGCAAGTGTATAAAGAATTTAGCAAGTTTAGGCCAAGACCACAGTTAACAAAACAAAGCATGCAGGTAAACAAAATCAGTAACTGAAATAACGAAGAGAGAAAGAAAGATGTACCCGAAACCATAGCTTTTAACAGTGACTGAAATAAAGGTTCACAGATACAAAATGCCAAGAAAAATGATCACAGCTGAGTCACCAGGCCTTGCTCGAAGTCCTGACTGCTCTTGAAGAGAATATTGCCCCTACCTGCTGCGTTTGGGATGCACACAATATCTCCACCAGGATAAAACAGCTCGGAGTTTATGTTAACAGCAGCAACAAAAGCTCCACTTCGACCAGCACCTCGGTCGCCGGAAAATAACAGCACTTCAGGACTTTTGGGAGAGAAATACAGAGAGGTAGAAGAGAAGAGAAGAGAATGTAGTGTTTATAATACATTCACTTTAACCTCTATTTATAGGAGAGGAGAAAATGAAACTGTCCACACACTTAATGTCTGAATTAAACTGCTTCATTAATAAAAATCAAAACTGATCAGATTTTGAATTTAAATTACTTGTAACAGCTTTTCACATTAACAACCACATTATTATCAGAACTTAAGTTAAGTTCTGATCTGATATCAGAACTTAAGTTCTGATTTTATTCATCAGTTACAGATCAGATTATATTATTTGTCCAGGTTCAAGGTATTTAGACTAAGCCCACTAACAAAGTGACTTGGCCCATTTCAGTATCAAACCCAGTCCAACAATTTAATAATAATCCAGTCACAGATAAATAATTTCGAATTAAAATTAATTCACAAATAAATAAAATCCTCGCCCAGGTCGCCTCGCGTACGCGAGACGCCGAGACATTCGCCCAAATCGCCCTTCGACCCGAAGCGGTCCGGTCCGGTGCGGTGCGGTGCGTGGCGTGGCGGGGCGGCGACGTATGTGTGTGTGCGCGTGAAGCACATAACAACACAATGGACCATCACACACCTTAGTAGTTGTATACTACTCATGTGGGTAATACCATATAAAGCACACAACCCCCTTTATTTATTTCAATGTGGGACAAACATTCTCAAATTTTTTTCCAAGTTTTTCCAAGCTACTTTCAACTCTCATTTCATATGGATTTCATTAAGAAAATTCTTAAAACCATACATGAAAATTTAAGTTCAAATATCATTGAACAATTTTCAATCATTAGATTTTAGGATTAACATCAAGAACATAATTAAATTAAGCTCTAAAATCCTAATTTTCTAACAATCCCCCACAAATCCATACAGAAATGCGATCAATTTCCCATCATGACTTATTTTTTCAGAGTCGGTACCCTTCCGGGTTTGAACCCTCCTAATTCCTCTACTTCAATGGCTATCGGACTCAGATGGAATGTTTCACCTTGAATCTTAATCCGTTTAGTATAACCATATTCCATAGACGATGACAAGTCAAAGGTTATGGTGCCAATCTACGGCTTTGAGACATTAATGGTCATGTCTCGATCCTGTTCATCGAATGCTTCAAGGATTAACCCTATCCTCTAATTGCGACCACACAATTACATTAGCTTAGCTGGGCATCTCCAGATATATACTGCCTCTATCTCGTCAAATGACTTGATCCCATTCAGAGTTTTAACACTCTTGCTTTTCTGGCAGTGTCAGTACCTTCTAGGTTTACAGGGGATAGACTCAGATACTATAGTATCAACTATGTAGCAAATGTACTTCCAATTCATCCTTACAGCTTGTTATTACCCATTGAATACACTTCGAGGGATCTCCTCTCATGTGTATTGGGTTCCCACTGTTGATGAATTATGATGGGTTGACAGTCCCATCCCCAACCTTGACTTAAGGACCACTGCAGGTTCTAGTCCTTTAGTAAGTGGATCAGCTATATTATTCTGAGTTCCTATGAACTCTATAGCTATGATCCTATCAGTCACTAAACCCCTTATAGACTTGAGTCTAACTTGGATGTGTCTCTTGGTTTTAGCATTATGCTTTTTACTGCTAATCTTGTCGATAGTTGTTTGACTATCACAGTGAATAGCAATAGCAGGAAGCGGTCTGCTTACTATAGGTATTGCAGACATAAGTCCGTGTAACCATTCAGCCTCCGTCCCTGTGGCGTCAAGTGCACACAACTCAGCCTCAAAAGTAGACCGGGTAATTATAGTCTGTCTGCTTGACTTCCAGGATATTGCTCCACCAGCCAAGGTGAACACGTCTCCAGTAATTCCATTGGAACCAGAATTCTTAGCTATCCAACTTGCATCACTGTACCCTTCAAGCACACCAGGAAATCTCCTGTAGTGTAAACTAAGGTACATTGTGCCTTTTAGATATCTAAGTACTCTATCAAGAGCATCCCAATGAGTTCTGTTTGGACAGCTTGTATATCTAGCCAATTTAGACACAAAATATGAAATATCTGGTCTAGTGCAGTTAGCAAGATACTGCAAGCTCCCAATAATCTGAGAATACCTTAACTGAGACACAGGCACTCCTGAAGTATTCTTGACAAGGGAAACTTTCGAATCATAAGGTGTACTAGCGATTCTATACTGTGAATAACCATATTTCTCAAGTATAGATTTCTCTATATAATGAGATTGAGTCAAGGTTATTCCTTCAGTGGACTGAATCAGTTTGATTCCAAGAATCACACTTGCCTCACCCATATCCTTCATTTCAAAATGCCTTTTCAAGAATTCTTTAGTCTCGTTAATAATCTCAATATTGGTTCCAAACAATAAAATGTCATCCACATATAGGCACAAAATAACACACTCATTACCTTTAACTTTAGTGTAGACACACTTATCACTTTCATTAATCTTATAACTGAAAGGCAATATAGTTTCATCAAACTTTTTATGCCAATCTCTGGGAGCTTGTTTCAAGCCATAGATGGACTTGATCAACTTACATACTTTCCTTTCATTGCCTGATGCAACAAATCCATCAGGCTGATCCATATAAATCTCTTCTTCAAGTTCACCATGAAGAAAAACCGTCTTTACATCCATCTGATGGATGATAAGACCATGGACTGAAGCCAATGCTATAAGCATTCGGATTGTTACCATTCTTGCAACCAGAGAGTATGTATCAAAATAATCAATTCCTTCCTTTTGCTTAAAACCCTTAACTACCAATCTAGCTTTGTACTTATCTATTGAGCCGTCAGGGTTCAACTTTCTTTTAAAGACCCATTTGCACCCAATAGTAGAACACCCAGGAGGGAGATCAACCAACTCCCATGTTCCATTAGAAATAATAGAGTCAATTTCACTCTTGACAGCGCCCTTCCAGTGCCTTGACTCAGAAGAATCCATAGCTTGCCGGAAAGTTAAAGGTTCGTCCTCGATATTGTAAGTGATGAAATCACCTCCAAAATCCTTGACTACCTTTGCACGCTTACTTCTCCTTGGTTCCTCTAGTTCCTTAGGACTAGAGCTACTACTAGGTTCCGCCCCCACATTTGTCATCTTTTCCACATGATCAGGAATAGAACTTGATGTGTGAGTAGGATCTTCATCAGAAATCATTTCAGGTATTCCAGTTTTCATAGGGTAAACATCCTCAAAGAATGTCGCATCTCGAAATTCAACTATCGTATTTACCACTATACCATCTATGTCAGATTTTAACACTAAAAATCTCATAGCTGTAGTGGTTTCAAGATAGCCCAGAAAGATACAGTCAACAGTCTTTGGACCTAGTTTCTTTCTCTTGTGTTCAGGACAAGCACCTTAGCAAGGCACCCCCACACACGAAGATACTTAAGACTAGTCATCCTGCCTTTCCATAACTCTAAGGGTGTTTTATCCATGTGTTTCAGAGGGACTCTATTCAAAATATGGCAAGCCGTATTTAGAGCCTCCCCCCACATGTATTTAGGCGACCCAGAGTTAATAAGCATACTATTAATCATGTCTTTAAATGTTCTGTTCTTTCGCTCTGCAACCCCATTAGACTCAGGTGTGTATGGTGGAGTAACTTCATGAACTATACCATTGTTTGCACAAAATTCATTAAAAGCATTACTCGTATACTCACCACCTCTATCAGATCTCAACCTTTTAAGTAACTTACTAGTTTGTTTTTCTACTTCAGTTTTATATATAATGAATTTACTAAGTGCTTCATCCTTATGTCTAAGTAAATAAACATAACAGTATCTACTACTATCATCTATAAAAGTAATGAAGTATCTAAACTGGTCCTTGGTCAACATACCACCAAATTCACAAATATCAGTGTGTACTAAATCTAACAAGTCTGAATCCCTAACAACGTTATGAAAATGTTTCCTTATCTGTTTAGCAGACACACATACTTGACATTTAGAATTCTTTTCTATGGTATATTTTGGAATCAACTCTAAGTTCATCATGTTCTTAAGAGCACCAAAGTTTAAATGACCTAGTCTAGCATGCCATATATTTGAGGATTCAATACAGTTAACAGTAGGAATAACATTATTATTCAAATTTCCCAAAATGGGATCCGCATTAATAACAAATATACCATTTGACAAGTAACCCTTGCCAAAGAATGTACCAGTATGAATAAGAACTACTTTATTACACTTGAACGAAATTTCAAAACCACTAGAAACTAAACAGCTTCCACTTATTATATTTCTACGCATGTTGGGAACATGATGTACCCTCGTTAGAGATAGAATACGTCCTGAAGGGAACTTCAGATCCACGTTTCCAACTCCATGTACTTGAGCAACACTAGCATTCTCCATCTTCACAGTCAGGCTATGACTCTGTTGATAAGATACAAATAAACTAATATCAGCACAAATATGTACATTAGCTCCAGTATCTATAAACCATTCATTTGACAGATAGGTAGAAAATATCACAGGGTTGTAGGATACATACCGGTCAACATCGGTTTCAGAAGCCGTAGCCTCACCAACAACCATGTTCACTACAGGCCCACTTGCGGTTCCAAGCACAACATTTGCTTGCGCTACCTCGGTTTTCTTCGCTTTCTTCGTAGGGCAGTCCTTACTACAGTGCCCAACCTGCCCACAAGACCAGCATGGTTTGTTTGCCTTGGGTTTCTTGGCCTTGTCCTTGTCACTCTTAGGTTTATTACTATTAGCTTTCTTAGCAAAAGCCTTCCTCTTTTGTCCTACAGTTGCTATGTTTACCTTTGAGGTACCGTGTTCAGTTGGCATCACATGTCCCTGTTTGGACTTGTGTTGTTCTTGCACCGAGATGTCCAGCATAAGGTTGGTCCAGGTGATCTCTCCTTTCTGTCTTTTCAGGGAGAGAGAGAACTCTTCCCAAGACTTCGGGAGTTTTTCAATCACATTCATCACCTTAAACTTCTCCGGGAGATTCATTCCAGACTCCTTCAAAGCATGCACTATCATCTCGAATTCATGCACCTGCTCAGTCATAGACTTATTATCCACCAGCTTGAACTCGAGGAACCTTGCCACAAAATACTTTTCTAGACCTTGTGAGTCAGTATTATGTGTCTGGTCCAGCTTCTCCCATAAGAGTTTTGCGGAGTAGGCATCAGAAGAATAGACATCAAACAAAATGTTTGTTAGTGCCGCCAGAATGGCCGCCCTAGCCACTCCATCCTTCTCAGCCCACTTCGCAAAAGCCTTAACTGTGTCAGCCTTCTCTTGATCCACTACTGGTTTCTCATATTCCACAACCGGCCACAGACCCTTTATAGTCAGCCACAACTTCATCCTTTTCTGCCAGCGAGAAAAGCCAATGCCACCGTTGAATTTCTCCGGTAAACCGGTTAGTTCAACAGCCTGTGGGAAACTATAGGTGGTCCAATCAATGGCCCCAGCAGTTGTACCCGAACTGCTACCACCACCAACGATAATCTCACTTTCGTTAACCATTATGCTAAATTCTATATAACTAATATTCTTTTCAAGAATGTTATAAATCTCACTAACAAATATAGCAACATAGAAGCAAGTGTATAAATAATTTAGCAAGTTTAGGCCAAGACCACAGTTAACAAAACAAAGCATGCAGGTAAACAAAATCAGTAACTGAAATAACGAAGAGAGAAAGAAAGATGTACCCGAAACCATAGCTTTTAACAGTGACTGAAATAAAGGTTCACAGATACAAAATGCCAAGAAAAATGATCACAGCTGAGTCACCAGGCCTTGCTCGAAGTCCTGGCTGCTCTTGAAGAGAATATTGCCCCTACCTGCTGCGTTTGGGATGCGCACAATATCTCCACCAGGATAAAACAGCTCGGAGTTTATGTTAACAGCAGCAACAAAAGCTCCACTTCGACCAGCACCTCAGTCGCCGGAAAATAACAACACTTCAGGACTTTTGGGAGAGAAATGCAGAGAGGTAGAAGAGAAGAGAAGAGAATGTAGTGTTTATAATACATTCACTTTAACCTCTATTTATAGGAGAGGAGAAAATGAAACTGTCCACACACTTAATGTCTGAATTAAACTGCTTCATTAATAAAAATCAAAATTGATCAGATTTTGAATTTAAATTACTTGTAACAGCTTTTCACATTAACACCCACATTATTATCAGAACTTAAGTTAAGTTCTGATCTGATATCAGAACTTAAGTTCTGATTTTATTCATCAGTTACAGATCAGATTATATTATTTGTCCAGGTTCAAGGTATTTAGACTAAGCCCATTAACAAAGTGACTTGGCCCATTTCAGTATCAAACCCAGTCCAACAATTTAATAATAATCCAGTCACAGATAAATAAATTCGAATTAAAATTAATTCACAAATAAATAAAATCCTCGCCCAGGTCGCCTCGCGTACGCGAGACGCCGAGACATTCGCCCAAATCGCCCTTCGACCCGAAGCGGTGCGGTGCGTGGCGGCGCGGCGGCGCGTGTGTGTGTGCGCGCGTGTAGCACATAACAACACAATGGACCATCACACACCTTAGTAGTTGTATACTACTCATGTGGGTAATACCATATAAAGCATACAACCCCCTTTATTTATTTCAATATGGGACAAACATTCTCAAATTTTTTTCCAAGCTTTTCCAAGCTACTTTCAACTCTCATTTCATATGGATTTCATTAAGAAAATTCTTAAAACCATACATGAAAATTTAAGTTCAAATATCATTGAACAATTTTCAATCATTAGATTTTAGGATTAACATCAAGAACATAATAAAATTAAGCTCTAAAATCCTAATTTTCTAACACCAACAACCCAAACGATCGATCTTGATTCTAACTTTCACGTTAATTTGTTATGATTATTTGAATTATGACCGACTTACGAATTTTTTTAAATTGAAGATAAAACATAAAATGTTTATAAAGGCTTACTCTTTAGTTATCTGCAAAACCATGTTTATACGAAAGTTATTTCTAGTAGCATAAGTTGAAAATTTCCTATTAGTTGGAGACTGGAGTGTGATTTGAAAATGCTCTTAGTATTTTATTAAGATCTAATATTTGTATATAAATGTTATACCGGAGTCCTTACAATTTGGTTTCTTGTAAAATTTCTTAAAATCCGCAACTAATATTAATATATGCTTAAGACAATCTAGACGAAGACAGTAAGTGAGCTGAGTAGCTATTAATTTACCATGTTAGCTTGATGTGAATGTGATAATAATTGTTCTGCAAAACAAGAATATATCTCACATATTAGTAGCAAACGACATCATCTTGTTTATTGATCATCAAAATTATAAGGTTATCATTATCTTCATCGAATGCAGAAGTTGTTGTCAGAAAAAACCTCTCATTTGTTTATAGATGCATGCTAAAACTTAAAAAGCGAAAAAAATTGATAAATCAATACATATACAAGAGAAGGATCGAGTAACAAATACAAAATTAATCATATAATTTATAATTTGTATTCTAATTTAGTTAAAAAAGCAGGTTACCCGGTTAACCTCAGGGAGAATTATACGGGGATAACTTTGTATAAAAAAATAATAAGACATTTTTGTTAATATGTATGGATTTTTTATTTACTGTTATGCTCCTCGTACATTTGTACGAGAACTTCTTTCGCAAGTAGATGAGCGCTCGATATCTAATTTGGGAGTATGTTTACCCTAAATCGTCAGTAGTACGCTTAAAATATATAATATCAATTGCTACTCGCTTATAACTTGTGCGATACACATATTTTTTTAATATCACAAGTTTTTTTCTGACTCAAAAATGGTTTTTTATTACGAAATCAAATCATGCACAATACAAAACTTAACTTCAGTAGGAACATCCTTCCTACTGAAAATTCAATCTGGTAGATAATATGAAGCTCTAGCTAAGGTATGACCCACCATATTAGAAGACCGTTTAATGAATAACAATTCCACGTTATTTTTAGTACTAACCAAAACACGACACTCCTCCACAATCCCTCCTACCTGAGACACTGTGGACATTTTTCTCAGAATTTCCTAAATAATCATTAAGCAGTCCGACTCAGTAATAACCTTAGGCCATGATTGGTGATTAGTCCATTTTAATGCCTCTTTAATGGCTAGAGCTTCAACCATAGCTGAATTTACCATTCCTTCCTTAAGTACTGTAGAGTTTGAATCACATCTCCTTTGTCATCTCTTGCTGCCATGCCAAAGCTAAAAGCAGGAACATCCTCAAAAAATGTTGCATCAACCGTCACCTAGATCGTGTCTATCTGGGGCTTAACCCAATAATCCGTACTCCCTCGTATAAAAGTTTGGGTAATAAGCAATCTGTGCTAAAATTTGGGTGTTCTTCCGATTCATAAGGTACTTCATAGTTGAACTAACAACGTTGTTGACTTGAGATCTGAGTACTTCAGAACTGAAAAGCATAAATTTTGAAAGAAGTTGCACAATTCAATGATAGGATCAGCTACATGCTTCGGAAGAAGGTCACGATAAATGATAGGTAACAACTTTTGCATGAAGACATGTCCGTCATGTGATTTCATATCGTGAATGTTATTTTTTGCCCAATTCACACACCTAGATATATTTGAGGCATAACCATATGGAAGTTTCAATGACTCAATCCACTTGAACAACTTATGAATTTGTTCCTTTAAAAGTGTGTATGATGTATGTGGTTTAGTGCCATCACCTCGAATCCACAACTCACAGTGTACACGTAATTCTTGAAAATCCTTTCTCGATTTTGTGTTATCTTTCGTCTACTTTCCATCACCATGAATTGTGTAGAAAATATTATCAAAGACATTTTATTCTGTGTGCATAATGTTAATATTGTGACGAAGGTAAAGTGTCTCCCAAATGGAAGCTCAAAAAATGGAGAAAAATGTGTCCAATTGTGTTTTACCCCGTAATCTCTTGGTTTTTTCTTATGTGACTATCCTGGAGGGGGAAAGTGAATCTGCTCACACATCACCTTGGCTCGGCCCCTTGAATGTCTAGCACAAACTGATCGTGTCTCTACACTTCCAAATTTAGTACTCTTTCATAGGGGATCATCTGATTACAAAAAATATCGAGCAGTGCCATAAAAATTTATTTTTCCACCATGTTTGAGTTGTTTACCTTTTACTTCTCCCATGCAAACTGGACATGATAACTTACCTTTGGTGGACCACCCGCTAAACATTGCAAGTCCAGGAAAGTCACTAATCATCCATACAAGTGCCGCCTTCATGATAAAATTTGTACGTGAGAACATGTCATATGTTTCAACCCCGGTATGCCATAACACTTTCAATTCATCAATCAAAGGTCTAAGATAAACATGTAAGTCTTTTGTCGGAGATGTCGGTCCGGGAATAATAAGAGGCATGAACATATATGGAGCCTTTGTACACATAGAGGGAGGAAGGTTGAAAACAACCACCACCACCACCATAGGCCATACTGTATACTCCTTCGCGTGCTTGTCGCAAAGGGGTTCAAATCCATCTGTAGAGAGCCCGACTCTTACATTTCGAATCTCATTTGAAAATCTTTGAAATCTTTGATCAAATTATTTCCATTCATCTCCATCCACTGGGTGACCTAATTCACCTTCAACTGCAATTATATCATGGTGCCATCTCATAGCTTTTGCAGTAGTCTTGACCATGAATAAATGCTATAATCTCATGGTAATAGGAAAGTAACGCAAGATTTTTCGTGGAATCTTCTGTTTAGGATCTTTCTGCTTTTGGTATCTGTCTCCATTGCATATATCACACTTTGTCTTGCTACTATGCTCCTTGTAAAATAACATGCAATCATTCTCGCAAGCATCAATTTTCTCATATTCCATATGCAATCCTTTAATCATCTTTCGCATGTTGTAGTACTTTTCGGGCAATTTATGATCATCAGGTAGTACTAATCCAAGATGAAGCAAGTCATCAAAGCCATTATTATTGCAATTATGCTTATTTTTCCACTCAAGCAACTTCATTGAGAACTCCAATGTTGTATAATTGGCATTATTTGGATAAATTGGTTCAGAAGCGGTATTCACCATCTTGTAAAAATATTTTGCTGTTTTATTTGGTTCTTCCTCAAAATTCTCGCAATCATCAAAATCATCCTTATCATGTGCATCATACATATCATCGTCTCTATATCCAGAACTCGTTCCAACCTCGACTTATGATATATTTTTCTCCCCATGACAATCCCATGTAGTATACCATTGCATGATACCATGTCGATACAAATCATTTTTCACGGTACTAGGCTTCTTAAAGTACTTATTTCCACAATCTCGGCACGAACATTTTATAAGACCATTATCTTCTTTTTCGCTATGTTCTATAGCAAATTCAATGAATCTATCTACACCGGCTTTATATTATTCCGTTAAATATTTTGCCTCATTAAACCGGTCACGACCAATCCAACTTCGATCGGATGCCATTTACAAATGCGCACATACATATAATTATTAATCACTAACAATATCAACATTTTACACTATTTATCATCCTATTGGAAAAATTAGTAAACAACAATTAATATTTATCAACAAATTCAAGTTATATGTATTAAAGTAATGCAATTATATCAAAGAAAAGATACAAACACAAAAATAAATGAAAATAGATAATTATACTTACTTGAAGATTAAGAATGATCACATGAATGTAAATTGGGTGGAAAAGGGGAGAAGATGGGGGAGGAAATGGATAATTGCGGCTAGTAAGAGAAAGGGACAATAGGGTTGCCAAAATGGAGTTACTAAATTCAACCGATTTTAGAAGAAAATAGGAAGCGGCTAAATACAACAGAAAATGGTCGTATTTGGAGCTACTAAATTCAACCGAATTCAGAATAAAATAGGAAGCGGCTAAATACAATTAAATCCGGTCGTATTTCATTTTCAACAAAGATCGGTCGTATTTAATTTTCCACTACCGGCAATCGTATTTAATTTTCTTCCATCGTCATTCATATATTGTTTTCTACATAATAAAAGCGGTCGTATTTAGTATTGCTGACATATGGCAGTGATGTGGCCCTAAAACCAACTGCATTCGGTTGAATTTTGGAGTGTATATTTTACAACAAACCGGGAAAATTCCACCTCTTTTGGCGCCGAAATAGAAAAAAATGCGGGAAGGCTAAATTCAACCGAAATTGGTTGTATTTAGGAGTGTCCAATATTTCAATAGGCGGGAAAATTCCCTCTATTTTTTTGCCAAGGGTAAATTCAACCGTCATTCGATCGAATTTACGAGCACGACTAAATTCAACCACTAGAGGTCGAATTTATTGCTAAATTCGACTGTACTAAATACCACCGGATGTTTATACAACCGATTTCGGTCGTATTTAGTCGCACCCTTAATTTTAACCGTTATCGATTGAATTTGACTTTGGTTGTATTTACGCGATTGCATTTAGCCTTGTTTTCTTGTAGTGTCTCTGCTGCCACACTGTTTCGTTTCTAGCTTTTCAAATGCCCCATACCATCATGTCAATCTCACATATATCGTTAGAAGAAGATTTAACAACTCCTGTGAACCAGTCCATGAAGTTACCAGCTGAAAATCACTATCCTATAACATTGTAAGGCAAAATCACATAATACAAGAGCATGGTACACTGTCTCCTCTTGCATTTGACAAAATAAACATATATTAATAACTGGAACATATTTTCTCTACAATTGTGCCATCATTGGTAAAATACCAGACAACGCTCTCCAGCATAAATTGAGTGCTTTTAATAGCACCTTGATTTGCCAGTTTTTTTTTCCAGATGCTATTATTTTCCGACTTCGAAACAGTTAACTTCATGCAACTAAAGTAGCTTATACGCATTTCGAACAATGTAGCTTCCTGAGAGCTCATAATTCCAATATAAACTATCCTCCTCCCTCGACCAGTCAAGCTTGACATTGTAAATACACCTCTGATCTCTTTCATTAAACAATCAGTTATAATATTGTTGTCCCAATTTCCACTATCAGTTTGCATCAAGGAGTGAACTATACTTCCATTCAAAAATTCTAGGCCTGATGTAATATAAAGATTTTTCTCATCAATCAGCGATGGTTGCTTTAAAATTTTAATATTTTTTCTAGCTCCCACCCGCCATCTTGTTCCTGTCATCAACAGAGGTTTTGCTTCTCACTTCTCCAGACATAGCTTGGGTTACTACCAAGAGAGGCATCCATAAAATTACCACCTGGATAGTTCCGGGCCTTATAAATTCTATTAAACAAGCTATCCAGATTATTCATTAATCTTCAACCCTGTTTACCTTACATGCTCATATTGAAATATCATATATTTTTAAATCCCATCCCACCAGTGGATTTATGAGCTGTACTCATTCTACTCCACTCTAACCAATGTATACCTTTTTTTGAGTAGATTTAGTCCGCCACCAGAATTTATTCAATATCATCTATAGGCCCTTGACAAGATCAAGTGGTAGTAAAAATACATTCATGGCATACGTAGGCAATAACTGAACAACAATTTTTATTAAAATCTCCTTGCCTCCTCTCAATAAAATCATATCCTTATTTTAGCCGAGAGTGCTTGCATAAACTTCTCGGCGAAAAATCAAAAATCCATGGTTTCCCGGTAGAACCCTATTTCTCCTAAGTTGTTTCGGAAACAGAAAAAAGCTACAACCTGATCTTGACCCCGGAATTCAATGTTGAAGAAAAGTAATGACGTTCGCCAAGCAGGCCGCGTGGATTGGCCTACGGGCCAAGGGACAGTTTCAGTCTCGCGATCAGTTGAGATGTTTTTAAGGCCATTACCAAAAATTTATTACATACCTCCAATTAGAAATTGCGGTCAATAGTTGACTCTATGCCATTCAATATTTTTCTCATGCATGAGACTAAATCCGCCCACGTTAGGATTACTCGTCAACGGTTGATCCAATTTGATAGTGGTATTTTTTTGGGGATTCTATCTATCTGCTCTTACTTATGAGCTTAGGTTCCATAGCTTTAGGAGCTTGTCAGTGCAATAGTGGGCAAAAGCAGGAATTTCTCCCAATTCTCAATTCTATTCCCGACTTTCTCTTTCAAAGAACCTAGCATCACTGACTTGTTGCATCCATACAAATTTGGTAAACCAAGATAAAAGCCTTGATTTTCTGCTTTAGGCATTTGCAGATTATTACATACCTCCTCTTGATTATACGCCAAAGTATTTGAGCTGAAAAAAATTGACGATTTTATTGGGTTCACTTGTTGACATGATACACTGTCAAATTTTTTTAATAACTCCAATATCTTGTTAGCATCCTCATTGTTAGCCCAATAATATAAATAAAAATTATCCGCAAAGAATATGTGCGATAGTCTTGGTGCCTTTCGGCATACTTAATCCCCTGAATCCATTTACTGCTTTCATAATCTTTAATTATTAATGCAGAGAGACCCTCTGTACAAATTATAACAAGTAATGGGATCCATGGATCCCTTTATTGTATTAGTTTCATAAGCTCCATGCACTACTCAATAAGATACCAAGGTCACACACTGCATTACCAAATGAATCCACCAGCTACTAAAGCCCATCTTTGTCATTATCGCACTAAGATATTTCCCCTCATCCCTGTCATACGCTTTGCTTTTATCAAGCTTGATCGCCATAAAACCCTTTTTACCTCTGCGCATTCTCTTTAAATAGTGCATAACCTCATACGATACGATACCATGTTATTTTCGGAGATTAAGCGGTTCAGAATAAAGGAACTTTGAGTATCGCTTATAATATTGATAAAATTATGGAGATGAGAGAGAGAAAAGTAGAGTTTTATTATAATACGACTTGTTTTCTATTACAATAAAAGAGAGACTTACATAGCCAAGAACCAAACAATAATAAAGGAAAACATCCTAACAAGAAAACTATTATAATAATGAAACTTTTCAATAATAAGAATATTATATATGTTAACACCCCCTCAAACTCACATGGTGAATCGAGAGTTTGCCAAACAAGAAACGTAGCCACACAGTCAAACAAATCCAAAGTTGCAGCACAAGAAACAAGAGCTTCCAAACAAATCCAGAAACAGAGTCACATATCCAGAGAACCAATAATTACAAAGCAAATCCAAAGCTGAGCACATAAGACAAATTGTCCAAAGACACAACAATACAAGAAAAAATAAATCCATGTATCTGAAGAAGCAGCAACATGCAATGAAAAACATTCAAAGATGCATCAACATAATAGAAATTGAGCAATCCAATCAGCAAGAGAAAATTAGCTATTCATATCACCCAATAATCAACCAGAACAAATATAAAATTAAAAATAAATTTGCAACCACCAAAACTGAGTCCAAATCCAAAATCAAACCCAATAACCAATCTCAATAAACTTTAAATAACCGAATCCAATTCAACAAACTGTATCCAATTCAAAACCAAATAAAAACTGTATCCCAGTTTAAATTATATCCAAATCTAATCAAATCCCGCGAAGGACCAATGTGCCTAGAGTACCAGATAAACTAAACCAATGTGCCTAAAGCACCAAATAAACTAAAGCAATCCCTCGAAGGACCAATGAGCACCAAATAAACTAAACCAATCCCGCGAAGGGCCAATGTGCCTATATTACCAAATAAACTAAACCAATCCATTGTAGGGAAAATGTGCCTAGAGTACCAAATATAAATAATACAAAAATCGGAGAAGTATATAGATGTGCCTAGGACTTATATAGTCAACAACCAAACAATAATAGAGGAAAACATCCTAACAAGAAAACTATTATAATAATGAAACTTTCCAATAATAAGAATATTATATATGTTAACAGATATCACCTAATACTTTTTTCAATAGGGTTGCAACCACTTTAGTAATAACCTTAACAAGCACATTGCACAAAGAAATAGGTCGTAATTCCGTGATTTTTGCCTGACTCTATTTCTTTATGATTAAAACCACATTTGTACTATTGAGACCATGTAGAATTGTACCATTTTTGAAAATATTGCTGACCAAGTTAACAATATTAGTTCCCACCACTGACCAATGTTTCATGAAAAACCTAGAGTAATTCCAACCGGACCTAGAGATTTGTCTGGATGCATTTGAAAAAGAGTATTTCTGAATTTAATCTCAAAGAACAGCTCTATTAACTTTTCATTTTGGTATGCTGTTATTTTTATCAAAATACAATGAACAATTTCTTCCTAATCTGAACTCGCTGTTATAAAAAAGGTTCCTTTAGTACTCTGTGATTAACTCCTGAAGCCCATTGTCCCACTCAATCCAATCACCATCATCATTCTGCAGTTTCTAAATTTGACTAGTTCTTGTTCTTGTGCTTGCCGCCACTAGAAAGTACCTACTATTTTGATCCCCTAGCTTCAACCATAATTGTTTTGACCGCTGTCTCCAAAGTATTTCTTGTTGGTAAAAAATCCCTAACATCTTTTTTTTATTTCCTTGAACCTTTGTAACAGATTAATTATCTCACATTATTCGAAGTT
This sequence comes from Apium graveolens, assembly GCF_009905375.1. Lineage (NCBI taxonomy): Eukaryota > Viridiplantae > Streptophyta > Magnoliopsida > Apiales > Apiaceae > Apium > Apium graveolens. The sequence continues at coordinate 316,046,546 of NC_133648.1, forward strand.
ATTTGAGATGATTCTTGTAATCCTTAATACACCATCCAAAATTTCCAGTAATTCCTCCCCCAACTTTCTAATCTCTCTGCATACATCTACACTTTCTCCTGAATACCCAACATACTATAACTCTCCCAATTATCTTTTACAATCTATATGAATAGTGGTTCGGTCAACCACGCATTCTCAAACCGAAATCTTTTTTTGGCTTTTTGAACATTATGGGTCTTTGGCTCTAAAAAAATCGGATTGTGATCTGATACCGCATTCTCCAAATTATATAACTTAGCCATTGGGCATGTATTGCTCCATTATTGTGAAATTAATGCTTAGTTCATGCGAATTTCCATCCAGTCCTCTATACTTCTTCCTCTCTCCCAAGTATATTAATATTTAACTAGCTTCATCTCTTGTAGTCATGTAGTAACGAGGGTTTGATAAAAGCCTTTCACTAACCTTCTAGGGTACTGTGCTCCTCCTCCTTTATCAACATGTGATACCACGTTATTTTCTTCGCCAATTACATAAACATGAAGATTTGAATCGCTTGATAAATTTTTCAGTAACTCCGAAGTTTTAACTCATTGGGATCTATTAGGTTCTCCATAAAAGCTTGTTAAACACCAATGATACATATCAGGCACATGTACGTCGACATCGATATGGTTCTGAAAAAACTCAATAAACTAGCTTGATCTGTGTCCTTCCATAACACTGCTAATCCCCCACTCCTACCCTGAAGCTCCACCACACATACCATTATAGCCTAATCTTCTCCAAATCCCTTCCAATTTACTATTTCTACCAAATGTCTCACATAAAAATACAAATATAGGCTTTTTTTGACTAATAAAGTTAGATAAGAACCGAAATTTTCAAGGCAATCCAATTCCCTGACAAGTTCTAACTCAATACACTCATGATGAGAGGCGGGCCTATACACAGAACCTGCAAGCTTCTTTTTTTGAATTTATGTCTTCAGTCTCTGTGTAGTCTATTCTTGCTTCATTATTCATAATTCGATATATTCCAAGCCAAACTTTCGTGGGCTCTGTTGTTCTACGTCGTTGAGGGTCCACAATGAAAAGCCCATCATTCAAATATGATTTATTATTTCCCGTCTTTGTAGATTTATTATTTAGATTTTCTGTTTGAAAATTATTCTCTAGATCCTTATCATTAAAGTTCTCCTGATTTGTTAGGATGACCCTCCAATTTTCCAGCCCTATACTATTATTATTCTCCCCGTGGTTGGTGGCGTTTTACCCATCCCCTCCAACTGTCATGCCTGCCTTCTTGCTACCACTAGCTCCCATCATCGATGCCAAGATTCGACTATTCCCTGTCTCAGCCACTTTGATCCGATTGTATAATTTTTATGACGTGGTTCTGCATGCATCCAAGCTCCATATGGCCATTCTATTTGGTCTGGAGGTGTACTAAATTGTTTCATCAAATTTCTTAACGTGACCTATAAATTAACAAATGAAATAAAATATTGGAACTCCTTCATACTGAAAATTTACCCAGCACCATGTATTCTCATTTTTCTTTAACTTCATTCTTCTTTTCAGTGGTGCATCTAATGATATTTGAAATCGAACTCATAAATATTCTCTCCATACCCCAATGAAGTTATTGCACCTGACTCCATAAAAGACACAATATAATATCCTACGTCTCTCACCACCCTTTCTGACATTAAGCCAGCTGTCATGCCCTGCAACTGAACTCACATGACTATTTTATTCAGTATAACAGTTCAAGAATTAACACACTCCTTCGACCTTTCAAGGACCTGATGAAAGCGTTCATACATCCACGTGCTCCCATCTACAAATCTTTTTATATCAAATTCATGATAAAATTGGAACAAATATAGATTTATCTCTTTTTCTTTCACATATAACCCCTCCCGAATTTCCACAAAGACGCTACTTTGTGATGCATATCTTGAAAATCAATGGGTGATTTTGTTAAAAAATACCCACCAAGCATCATCTCATGTCAATATCCGATAATCCTTCTGCATCTTCCTCATAGATTAGCCCAATGTTCTTCTTTCTCGATTGTAATAGACACAAGTTTCTCCTCCATTTCCTTAGCAGCTTCTCTAACATTCGCCATAATTTACAATATAGAACTGAAACGATTAGTAAAAAAATAAAGAGTAAACAAGTACTCAACTTTCAAACCATGTCAAAACACAAGACACATAACACATAGTTGATAGTACTATGTAATTTAGTATTTATCACAAGATTTTTTTTAATTTAAATTGTATTAAAATTTTAAGATCATCAAAGTTTGTTGGTAATACATTCCCCTTCGATCCTCTAGGCTATTGTTTTAGGGAGTAGACGTGTCATGAACTTTGTAGTGTATGATTGTTCTGAATTTGGGGGCCAAATTCTTTTTTGCAGGGTGCTATGTAATATCCTGTATTTTTTTACAACAACAACAACAACAACAATAATAATAATAATAATAATAATAATAATAATAATAATAATAATAAAAGAATAATAAAAAAATTTAAAATTTGATAAGATTATAATTTAAAAATGAATTAGAATATGTGCACAAAGTTCGGATCAGATTTTAAAACAGATAACTTGTAGGTTAAAAATTTGGGTTTTGAAATAGTATATGTATGTCATATTCTCCATCATCATCTTTAATATCAAAATTCGTGGGGTTTTTATACAAAAAAATCAGCAATCTTGTAATATTCGTATTATACTTATTGTAAGTCAGATTCGATAACTCTGGACTTTTCATAATATTCTTTTCATTCTCCATATCTTTAGTATTTTGAGTTGTTAAAAAAATATCGTTTAGAGGATCAAAAAGGCTAAAAACTTATCTGGGCGGAATCATAGAGATTTTTAAGATTTTAGATGTTTCATTTTCGATGAATTCTTAAGAATTGAATATGTGTTCTAATGTGAATTAATTATTTGTATAATTGAGTTAAGTGATTATTTATTGATCCATATTACTATGTAACATATATAATTGTCTGCTTACATGTTATTAATTATTTAGTCAGTAATATTTCATTGCTTCGTATTATTATATAACGTTTATTTGATTACATGTTTCTAATTATTTGGTGTGTAACTATTCGTTTCTCTATATTGTTGTGAAACGTATTTTATATTGTTTGATTTATGTTCTCAAATATATGTTCTAATGATCGTAAGTATCACATCGATATGTGATTAATAAGATAACAATTTTCAGAAATCCCCTATTATGGTCATATATAAGAATAAAAATCCGATCATTGGCTAATGTGACATATATAAATAATTTTACGCACCTTCAGGAACACTTGGATATCGTGTTGAGTTTGTCTTAGCAAGCGGATAAACTAGCCCCCATTGAATCATCGAACTATATGGCCATGTTGCTTGTATATGTGCGACAATAATTTAGAACAATGGGAATAAAATATTTTGATATAGGTGAAATGAATAATTAAAAAGTATATAAATGAGTAGATGACTTAAGAGAATATTAATGAATAATTATTTTTCTTGGTAAGTCATGCTAAGCTAGGGATCAAATCTTTTACCTATTCCAAATAAGACCAGAGCTCAACCATAACGATATATAAATAAATTTATGCGTTGAATCTTGTGGTATAATATAAAATAAGTGTAGTTTATAAATATAAAAAAATATAAAATTATTCATAATATGTAACATAACAATTAATCGAATTTTAAAAATTGACTCTAGATGGAGAATTAATAAATCATATGGTGGATTTTTAAAACATACTCCTCGTTTGTTCCGTCAATTTTATTATTATATAGGAACTTGAACTTTTCCATAACTAAGTTAAAATTATAAGTTTTAAGATAATTAAAATATTGTGTTTGATTTATTGCTATGTAACTTGATGTTACATAATTAATTTTGGTAAGTAATTGATATTTTTATATTGAATAACTACTTAGAGCATCTCCAATGATAATGACTATAATAGTTGGCTAAAAACATTTAAATAGAAAATAGTTTTAAATTATAAATAAGGGGATGGTAAGAACTCCAATAGCACCAAACCAAACCAAACCAAACCAAATATACACAGTATATCCCGCTTAACGCAGGGTCTGGGGAGGATAAAATGAACGCAGCCTTACCCTCATTCCGAAGAATAAAGAGGATATTTTTCGAATGAACCCGACTTCAAATAGATAAAAAATCTGATCACTTAAATTGAAAAAAATAATCTAAACAAACCTTAGCCATGATATTATTCACATGAGACTTACCTAATTATTTGTTGCTTGTTGCTTGGGCGCCCGCATGTTGCAACCAATCAGGAAAAAAGTTTGAAATGGGTAATGATGAACAAGTACATGTACATGTATGATCGGTAAATACAGAATGTAACCGCTCGAAAGAAAGTTGGTTCCTCTAGATGAACAAGATGCATTTTTTTATTGTCAAAGTTGTAATTGTGGAGGAGTAAAGTAAAAAAATTGTTGGAAAAGAAAACTAGACAAGTAATAATGGCATGTTTTTTTTGCTTTCGAATGAAACTGTATAATGCAGAAGATAACTGCTTTTGTTCCAAACTTGACTTGGATCCCTTGAAGACATAAAATGAAGAATTGCCGATGCCCTTGATCCTGATCTTGTCGTAAGCAGATATGAATTAGAAGTGCAAAAAAAATATTGAAGATAATGATGGCGGCGATTACGTGAATCACCCGAGAGAGAATTTTCAATAGAAGACCAGTGTGTGATAAATTTTAAGAACTCTAATAGTCTTAGATAGGTATAAGTTTGGGGAATTTTAGTTCAACTATAATAACGAATATGTATAACTTTGGTTCAAAAAATATAGCCAATAAAATATGAGGGGTGTGGTCCATTGAAGTACTATCATTTTTAACAGATTATCTATAATAGTTGTAATGGTTGGCTAAAAAAATTTATAATAAGAAATACTTAAAATTGTACTTAGGATGGTAGGAACCGTAATAGGCTTAGCTATAATAACAAATATATATAATACAGGGGAATTTTGGGTTAACTATAATAACGAATATGTATAATTTTGGAAATTTTGGTTCAACAAAAATAAAAATGAAAGATCATCGTCTAAATCTCTTTGCTAAGGGGTGTGGTGTATTGGATGTTGGGTTTTGTGGAGTCTTTTAATTAAGCCCATGAAAATAGACTATTCAGATTCAGATTAGTTTATGGATTAGTCTACTTTTCAGATTTGGACAGTAATTTTGATTTAGGCCTAGTTTCTTCTCTTATAAATACTAATGTAATTGTAAAATCATAACACAATAAATTGTGAGAGATCAATACAAAATTAGTACGGCTTGTGGAGTAGGAATTTCCGAACCACGTAAATCTTTATCTTGGGTGATTGTCGTTTATTTTCTTGTTCTTGTTTATTCGCTTTGGGTTTTGCTTTCATTGTTGTATACTCAACAACTGGTATCAGAGCCTAGGTTTTTAGGCGAGTGAGAGCGGTGGCAGAAGACGGGAAGGTAAAGATCAACAAATTTGATGGCAAATATTATGGGTTTTGGAAGATGCAAATTGAGGATTATTTGTATCAGAAAAAACTACATGAACCGCTGGAAGAGAAGAAACCAACTGCAATGAAGGATGAAGACTGGAAGCTTTTGGATAGGCAGGCTCTGGGGGTTGTCAGGTTGACTTTGGCGAAGAACATTGCTTAAAACATCGTCAAGGAAACGACAACTTATGGTTTGATCAAGGCTTTGTCAAACATGTATGAGAAGCCGTCTGCTTCTAATAAGGTGTATTTGATTCGCTTGTTATTTGCCACTAGATTGAATGAAGGCGACTGTGTTGTTGATCATGTGAATGAATTTAATTCCATCCTAGCAAGATTGACATTAGTGGATATTAAATTCGATGATGAAGTACAAGCCTTGTTGTTGGCATCCTCATTACCAGACAGTTGGTCGGGATTTGTCACTGCTATAAGTAATTTCATCTGGAAGCGGTAAAATGACTTTTGATGGAGTTCGAGATTCGATTCTTGGAGAAGATATTCGTAGGAGAAACTCAGGAGAGTCGTTAGGTTCCTTGTTGAGTGCTGTGAGTAGAGGCAAAAAGTTCGAAAAGGGGTTGAATAAGGGGCGTAGCAGATCGAAGTCACAGAAGAGAGGACAATCCAAAGATCGCAAGGATATTGTTTGTTGGAATTGTCAGAAGAAGGGTCATTTCAGGAATCAGTGCACGGCTTCCGCGGCTCCAAAAGGAAAGAGTAAAGAGGATAATTCAACTAACGTAGTTGAAAAAGTGGAAGATGACGATGCTTTGATTTGTTGTGTTGAATGTTCGGTTGAATCATGAGTTATGGATTCTGGTGCATCATTCCATGCTACCTCTTGCAAGGATTTAATGTTAAATTTCAGAGTTGGAAATTTTGGTAAAGTTCGTCTTGCTGATGATGAGACTTTGGATATTGCGGGCATGGGAGATATTAATCTCAAAACCTCTTTGGGAACTAGTTGGACGTTGAAAGATGTAGGGTACATTCCTGGACTGAAGAAGATGTTGTTATCTGTGGGTCATTTAGATAAGGAAGGGTATCGAGTTACTTTCAGAGACGGACAGTGGAAGGTTATAAAGGGGAATCTAGTCATTGCTAGTGGAGAGAAAAAATGGACTTTATACATTTTTGAACAATCTAGCTATGAAGCAAATGCAGTTGCTGATGAGATTGAGTCTTCAACTTTGTGGCACCAAAGGCTTGGTTATATGAGTGAAAAAGGTATGAAGCTGTTAGCTTCGAAGGGGAAGATTCCAGAGTTGAAGAATGTGGAAGTTGGATTCTGTGAGCCATGTGTTCTTGGAAAGCAGAAACGTGTTACTTTTGCAAAATCAGGGAGGACCCCCAAAGCTAAGAAGTTAGGGCTAGTTCATACGGATGTATATGGTCCAACAACAGTTGCGTCGTTGGGTGGATCTCGCTACTATGTCACTTTCATTGATGATTCCACTAGAAAGGTATGGGCTTATTTTTTGAAGAATAAATCAGATGTGTTTGCTACTTTCAAGAAGTGGAAGACTGAAGTTGAAAATCAGACCGGTTTAAAAGTGAAGAGTTTGATGTCAGATAATGGAGGTGAATACAGTAGTGATGAGTTTAAAATTTATTGCGCAAAATTTGGGATTACAATGATTAAAACTATTCTAGAGACACCACAACAGAATGGTGTTGCAGAGCGCATGAATAGAACCTTGAATGAGAGGGCCAAGAGTATGAGATTACATGCAGGGTTGCCAAAGATGTTTTGGGCTGATGCATTTAGCACATCTGCGTATCTCATAAATAGAGGACCTTCAAGTCCTTTCGGGTTCAAGATTCCTGAAGAAGAGTGACAGGAAAAAGAGGTAAATCTTTCACACTTGCAAGTTTTTGGTTGTATTTCTTATGTGCGTGTTAAAGATTCCGACAGGGACAAGCTTGATCCGAAAGCAAAGAAGTGTATCTTCATTGGTTATGGCTCAGATGATATGGGTTACCATTTCTGGGATGAACTGACTAAGAAGGTCGTTAGAAGTAGAGATGTTACTTTTAATGAGAATGAAGTGTATAAGGATAAGCTTGTAGTCGATTCTGAGTTTACAAAGAAACAACCTGAGAAAGAGAAAACAGTGCTTGAAGATATTACAGAAATAGATCTTGCAGGAAATAGTGGGAGTTCGGAGAATATTGATGACAAGGTTCCAGTAACTCCACATACTGAGGTAAGAAAATCTAGCAGAAGTGTGGGGCCACCACAAAGATATTCTCCTTCAGCATATTATATGTTATTGACCGAGGACGGGGAGCCTCAGTGTTATTTAGAGGCAGTACAAGTGGATGATTCAGTTCAGTGGAAATCAGCCATGGATGAGGAAATGAGTTCTCTTGAGAAGAATAAGACTTGGTCTTTAACAGAGTTACCAGCAGGAAAGAAGGCTTTACAGAATAAGTGGGTGTTCAGGATCAAAGAAGAACATGATGGCAGTAAGAAATACAAGGCAAGGTTAGTAGTCAAGGGTTATTAACAGAAAAAGGGTATTGACTATACCGATATATTTTCTCCCGTTGTTAAGATGACTACAGTTAGAATTGTGCTAAGTATTGTGGCTGCAGAAGAGTTACATCTAGAGCAACTAGATGTTAAGACTGCGTTCTTACATGGTGATCTTGAGGAAGACATCTACATGGTTTAGCCAGAGGGATTTCAGGTAGCTGGGAAAGAAAACCTTGTTTGTAAGCTTATAAAAAGCTTGTATGGTTTAAAGCAAGCACCGAGACAATGGTACTTGAAGTTTGACAGCTTTATGATGAAGAATGGGTACACGAGGAGTGCTATGGATCATTATTGTTATTTTAAACAGTTTAATTAATCTTATATCATATTATTGTTGTATGTTGATGACATGTTGTAGCAGGATCAAATATGAGGGAAATCAACAGGTTAAAGAGACAGATGTCTGAGGAGTTTGAGATGAAGGATATGGGTGCAGCAAAACAAATACTTGGTATGAGCATCATAAGGGATAAAACTGAAGGTACTTTAAAATTATCTCAAGAGAAGTATGTTGAGAAATTGTTACAGAAATTCAGTGTCCAGGATGCGAAGACCAGAAGTACACCGTTGGCGAGTCACTTTAATCTCACAAAGAAGCAATCACCTAAAACGGATGAAGGCAAGAAAGATATGGCTAAAGTTCCTTATGCATCTGTAGTTGGCAGTTTAATATATGCTATGGTGTGTACAAGGCCAGACATTGCTCATGCAACGGGAGTTGTTAGCAGATTTATGTCTAATCTAGGAAGAGAGCATTGGGAAGCAGTCAAGTGGTTATTACGCTACTTGAAAGGCACATCCAAGGTTGCACTATATTTCAGTAAGAAAGATGTTATCTTGGAAGGGTTCTCTGATGCAGATTTGGGTGGATGTTTGAATACAAGAAAAAGTACAACGGGTTATATTTTCACTTTGGGTAGCACCGCAGTTAGTTGGATGTCTCGACTTCAAAAGAGCGTTGCTCTTTCAACCACATAAGCAAAATATATGGCTATCTTTGAAGATAGCAAAGAGATGATTTGGTTGAAGAATTTTCTTGAGGAGTTGGGCAAGAAACAGGCGGACAGTGCTTTGTATAGCGAAAGTCAGAGTGCTATTCATCTTGCGAAGAATCCCGTGTTTCATGCTAGGACGAAGCATATTCAGCTGAGATATCACTTTACAAGAGAGTTGATAAGAAATGATACTTTGTCCTTGAAGAAAATCCTTGGTTCAAAGAATCCTGCAGATATGTTGACTAAGGTGGTTACGCATGAAAAGTTGAAGCTTTGCGTAGCTTCTACTGGCCTTCAGAATTGATTAATGAGAAGGCGCTGCACTAGTTAGAGTTATTGATTGAAGAACTGATTTTACTAGACTTACAAGAGTGAAGTGAAGATTGGCCAGACTCCAAGTGGGAGATTGGTATGTTGGGCTTGCTGAGCAGGCCTAACTCCACATTAGTATGATATTGTCCGCTTTGGGCCGAGCTCGCACGGATTTGTTTTTTGGGTCACTCCCAAAAGGCCTCATACTAATGGAGTTATCTGGATGCTTATATACTAGCAAACTACCCCTCCCACAAACGATGTCGGACAACTCCTAACAATCTCCCCCTTCACACATCGGGCCCGACACCTGTCGATTCTGCCTCCTTCAGTGTGACCAGGCTCCCCTCGACCTATACTGAAAGTCTATCTGGCTATCTGCTCCCCCTAGGCCCATACTGGAAGGCCCGTCTGCCTTTTCCTTGAGCCCATTCTGGGGCAAACCCATCTGCCTCTTCCTAGGTCACTTCTGGAGCCCATCTGAGATTGTTATGTACCGTTTCAACCATAGCTCTGATACCACTTGTTGGGCTTGCTGAACAGGCCTAACTCCACATTAGTATGATATTGTCCGATTTGGGCCGAGCCCGCACGGATTTGTTTTTTGGCTCACTCCCGAAAGGCCTCATACTAATGAAGTTATCTGACTGCTTATATACTAGCAAACTGCCCCTCCCACAAACGATGTGGGACAACTCCTAACATTGGACTACTGCTATTTTTTTAACATATTATTTACAAGAGTATTGTTACATTCACAAATTTTTTCACAAAATAACATGACAAATGAGATCAAATATTTTAATTGATGCTATTTATGTGAATACAAGACTCATTTCAATCAAAACTTAATGAACACCATTTCCTAAAACTTTTATATATAATTCTGTGAGTGAAACATTTTCCGATCTGTAATATATACCACTATGGAGATGCTCTAACTTACGGTGATAGTGATGGAGTTTGGTAACTAATTTCTCATTTTTTGCGGTAACTAAATAACCCTATAACTTAAAGTTCTCCAGTCCAATTTAAAATACACCAAATTAAATACTGTAACTCACTTTAAATTCAAAAAATTTAAAGTTACGTACTTGGGTTACATAAAAAAACTGCATAATAGTATTGATAACAAAAAAATCCCCCCAAATAAAATATATTAGTAAAATTATTGACTTTTGACCGGTAAATAGAAAATTTTATATCATTGACTATTGTGTAGTTTTTTAGAGACCGTCACCTGAGGAGCTTGAATTATGCAAATGCCCAGGTCATTAAGTTAAAGAAAACAAGTTCCGTACCGAATGCATTATAAGTTTAAAAATAAAATTTTCAAAAAAAAAATGTTTAAAAATAAAACTTTCTCGCTTACAAGTCAGTTAATCAAATGACCAGTTCTTTCAAATAATTATCCATTAATAATAAATTTGAACTAAAAATAAGATTGTTAATAACAAATCAATTAAGATTTATATATTGTTCGTTGCAGAAAATTAAATATTTTTTTTATAGCAAAAAAAACGAAATTAAATAAACTGACATTGAAATAGTGCATAGTTGATTTTACAATCCATTCTGATCACAGATTTAATAACGTAATAGTTCCGCAGCATGCGAATTCAAAAGGATTTTCTTTGATTTCCAAAGCCACCAACCGCAGAAAAAACTGAGTGATCGGATATAGTTCAAAGACTCAAAACCTCCTCAAAGATAATGTGTTGCTGCATATTAAAAAAGACGGAACCAGAATTATAAAATACTCGAGAATGTATGCAAAATTTAAGAAAAGGATGAACATGATCATAAACAGACGGGCTAAAATCAATTTTTGTTGATATTTCAAAAAATTGTGATATTTTTTAAAAAATTTCAATTAAATTTTCAAGCCAACTATCAAGAGGTGGTTAAACGATGTGAAATTAGATGCAGAAGATTTTAACATGTTAATTGTACCAATATGTAATGACAAGTGAGGCAAAATGACTGTAATATGCTGAAAAATGACTTACATGATTGATTAGAGCCAAAATATTGCCCAAAATTGAGTGTGAGTTCCTCACTTAGTTCAGTGTTGAGTAATGAGTAATGAGCTCATCTAAAATATTCCGTGTTAGAGAAAGGCCCCAATACCCATTTATGAGTTGAAGATGGAACATCTGCGCCCATCTTTGGTGTCCACATTAAATTGTGAGAATGTTGGGGGTGGCTGGTAATCGAACCTTAGTCCTCCCGCCAACCTAAGCTCTCATACGATCTAAAATCTTAAGATATTAGAGGAAGGCACTGTTGGAACATATATTTAACCGTTTTGCATATAAATAGAATGCCTGCGCATGTACTAAAACATGTACCGTACTGTTATCACCTTTAGTGCAGATGAATCAAAACATGGACAGTACTAGTACTAAAGAAAAGATGCTTTCGAAATCGAAGAAATCAAGAGAGAGAGCTCCCCATACAAAACCTCCCTTCACTTACGCAGATATAAAGAAATCAGTTCCAGCTCATTGCTTTGAGCGTTCTGCAGTTCGCTCTTTCTCGTACCTTGCCTTCAACCTCATTTTCGGATACTGTTTTTATATCATGGCCACAACTTACATGATAACCAAGCCACAATCATTTTCTTCAGGCCTGGTATACGTGACCAATTCGATTATATATGCATTACTTCAAGGTTCTGTCTTTGCAGGACTTTTCTTCTTAGGGCACGAGTGCGGTCACCACGCCTTCACTGATTACGAGTGGCTCGACGATACTGTAGGCTTCATCATCCACACTGTAATCCTATGGCCTTACTTTTCATTTAAGTATAGTCATCGACGCCACCATGGGAAAACTGGACATGTCACGCAGGAAGAAGTAGAGACCCCGATGATCAAGTCCCAAGTACCCAATGCATTCAGAATTTTTAAGTACACCCTAGCAAGACTAGTGGCTGTGATTTTCCTCCTATTTTCGGGCGTGCCTTTATACTTGTATGTCAATTTTCGAGGCCGAACTTACGAAAGATTTGCCTCCCATTTGGATCCAACTAGTCCTATGTTCTCAAGCCGACAGCGCAATCACATATTATTGTCCAATGTTGGCATTTTCGCGGTCATCTTTGGGCTATACAAACTAGCTATTATCAAAGGATTTTCTTGGGTTGCTTTCGTATATCTAGGACCTTATCTAGTACAAGGGGCTATCGTTACAATGGTCACTACACTTCAACATATTGATCGCACAGTGCCTTACTATGATTCTACCGAGTGGGATTGGTTAAGGGGATCTTTGGCCTCGATCGATAGAGATTATGGTACAATTCGTAACATTGTTTTTCATCATGGACCAACTTCCCATGTTGCTCACCATTTGTTCCCCTCAATGCCTCATTATCACGGCGAGGAAGCCACCAGAGCATTTAAGACTGTGTTGGGGGATTATTATCAGTATGATGAAACTCCCTTTTACAAAGCAATTTGGAACATTGTGAACGAGTGTGTCTATGTTGAGGAAGATGAAGGTGAAAAAAACAAAGGGGTGTTTTGGTATAGAAGTGTATCAGATTATATGCTTTAGAAGCTGAAAGTTCAACTGCAGATATTGTACAGTAATGATAATAATTTAATGCAATAAATTTTGCTGCAAGCATGCATGCATGCAGCAATATATGTACTTTTTACTTCGTTATATATTGAAATATTTATCATTTTGCTTCCTTACAAAAACGTGGACAGCTTGCTCAACCTAAACTGATCATTGATGCAAATTGCAAATATATATACTGTTTAGTAATTTAACTAGAGATTTTTGTAAGATAAGTCTGCAGATTTATATAATTCGGTTGTTGGTTTATGCTTCGTTTATTTTTGTTATCATACCAGTAGATTGACTAGACATTTCTTATTATTCAACATAATTCCTTATATAATTGTTTAATTGACTATCATCTCTAGAAGGTAGAAACTCACTAAAAAATCTGTAATTATGAATATTATCTGATAGTAAAACTTTGAAGTGTCTTTTTCAAGCATAACGTTATGAGACCGTTACCGGAGAACTTTGGTAAAAATAAATTTGGGAATGAAAATCAAAATGACCATAGATATGTATTATATTTTGACTGTCAAAGCAAATGAGACAGTCTCTTATGCAAATGAGACAGTCTCTTTACAAATGAGACGCGGAATGAGACAGTCTCTTTTAACTGCAGAATGAAAATAACAGAATGAAAATAACAGAATGTAAATGCAATATGCTGAAAACTGAATAAAGTAAAAATAGCAGGAGTTTTCACTTGGTTCGGCCCTTAATCCTAATCTATGGCCTACAGCCAAGTCCCTATACCAACTAGTATAGAGAATGCATTATATCAACTTTAATAAAAGATCTTACAGTCTTTTCCTTGATTACAAATATAGCCCCTGAAAGAAATCATTTTCCAAGCTACCTTGCTACCTAGCCCACTGCTATTCCTTAGCCTTCTAACTACCTTGCTATACTTTGAAATCAAGCCTTGCCACAACCCGACACAAAGTTGATATGAATACACGAGTACAAGTATAAAGAAATTGATTACAACTCAAAATATATCTTGTTCGACTGGATTTATATCTCGAGAAAAATGAACAAGAAAGTGTTTCAGATGAAGAGAGATTGACGTGAAAGCATTTTTTTTGCAATTCAAAATACTAGAGTTGGATTTTAAAGATAATGTCTAACAGATGTTTGTTTCAAACAAAGGATAAGATAACTGATATATTCAAAACAGTTTTGTTTGAAGTAATTTGAATAAGTTCGGAAGATAATCTGTTAGAGTATTTGAAAATGCATAAACTTAGTTAAGGATAATGATTTGAAAGATTCAAACTAAGTCTAAGATAAGGTGTTGAAGAGAAGGTTTAAATCCAGTCAAATAAAGATGTACATTAAATCCTAAACCTTATCTACTAGAAAACTTCTGGAAACTAAAATGCGTTAATCTCATATTGATCTCGTTCAATCATTCTGTTGTATGGAGTTAATCCTATTCTGTTGTATCATCATCAGAAACCTTGAAACTAACATTCTCCCCCTTTTATGATGATGACATATTTCTCCCCCTATCAAAAACCCTTAAAGCCCTGGAGGAAAGAATTAGTAATAATAGAATATATAACAGATATGATATGAATGCAACAATGCGAATGAGACAGTAAGATATGTTATAAATGAATGAGACAGAAAGCATAAAATATAAATATAATGTGACACACAAATGAGACAATCCCAATTATATAAATACTTAACAATCCAAAGAACAACCCACCCATTCAACCAGGGTGTCCAGTTGTCTTCAAAACATCCAGAATCATTCATCAAACAAACTTAGTATTAACAGAAATAACAAAAACAACCATAGTCAACATAACATCATATTCTGAAGCAAACAGAGTCTTAAAGCACATAAAAGAAACATTCTAAATTTTTTAAAACATATCATTTCCTGCCCCTTCATCATCTTAAAAGGAATCAATCTGAGTCATCTGAAGAAGATAAATCAACCCGAGTCTTCCCTTCGTCCTCGCCAGAGCCTGAAGCTTTATCATTTGCAGTTGGAAAAACAGGAGCAGATCCATATTCAGAGAAGAGCTTGTCGAATGCATCATGAGCTAGTGCTTTGCCGTCTCGTTCCCGAAGCCATTCAAAAATCTTGTCCTTGTATTCGTCCCTTGTCATACCAAAAATAGAGGGTGGAGAGATGGCAGGAAGTGGCAAAGGAGCAGTAATCTCTTCCAATGTGCAGTCCCCAATCCAATCATGTTTTTTGTGCCAATACATTTTCCTTTGTCCTGTATAGCGGACAGCTGCTGCGACACAAACTTGGTTTCCGAACCCAGCTTAAAGAACAACTTAAACAACAACAAAGAAAGTGGAGTTAGATCTGATACCGAAGGTTTTACAGAGACGTCAATAAAATTCTCCCCAACAATAGCCTTAAGTTGTTCCTCATACTGAAACCCCGGAACATCCATAAACGCTTGGTGTGTAGTGAACAGATATACCCCTTGATCAGACAATTCTCCTATTCTGGCAAGCACGTCGGCCTTGAAAACAACAAGAGTCCCTCGAACATTCGAAAACACCAGTCCTTCTAGAAGTAACTGAAAATTGGCATAAAACTCCCGAACGAGTTCTTGTTAGACAACTTTATCCGGTGATAACAGTAACTCACATCCTTGAAACTTGAACAAATTGAAAATGCCAACACGAGTCAAAAGATCAACATCACATATATGCTCTTTTATAATAGGCTTTGTTAAGATTTTGGGTCCGCTTCCTTTTGCATGTCGTTCAAACGAGTTGGGAGATGCTTCGCCGGACGCTTCAGATTCAACGGCATTAACACGGCGACGCTTGGAGCCTAATGCACCGGCGGTTGGGGTTTGGTGAGCGGTGGATCGCGATCGAGTAAAAGGGGTTGATTGACGGGCCATGGTTAGAGAAAGTAGAGGGTTAAGAGAGAGAGTAAAGATTTTTAGAGATAATGTGAGGATGTAGTGAAGAAAATGAAGAGATTCAGAAAGAGAAATATATAAGAGTGAGAAGATAAGGAGTTAGTAGTAGAAGAGGAAACGAAAAGAAGAAAAGGAGATGTACTGAGATAGAAGTACATGCATGAAGAACGATGAGATGATAAGTCAAATCAATTAGATAGCCTAAATCTATTTGCATTCCACACGGAGAAACACACAGACTAAAAAAATAAAACAATTATAAAACTAATAATCACAAAATCACATACATAAATACATGTAATAATTATGCATTAACACAGAACTATATTCTCTAATAACCACAAGAATAAAAGATACCATAAAAATACATAAAAATTATGAAATAATGCACACATAATCACGTAAAAAAATTACATGGAACACATACCTAATTCACGACGCATTATACAAAAACGATCTTCAGCTAAAGGCTTAGTGAAAATATATGCAAGCTGTTTCTCAGTGGATATATAAATAAGCTCAATATTACATCTAGAAACATTATCTCATAGAAAACGGTGATGAACATCAATATGCTTAGTACGAGAATGCATGACAGGATTTTTACAGATATTAATTGCAGAGGTATTATCACAATAAATAGGAAAATTTGTATAAAGAATGCCAAAATCCTGCAAAGTTTGTTGCATCCATAAAATTTGAGCACAACAACTTCCAGCTGCAATGTACTCTCCTTCAGCTGTAGAAAGAGCTATAAAAGTTTGCTTTTTGCTATGCCATGCAACCAAACAATCTCCTAAAAATTCACAAGCACCACTTGTGCTTTTTCTATCAACCTGTGACCCTTTTGAGTAGATCCTTAATATATTTTCCTTGGTAAATAAATATTCCTGCATTAGACTGATTAATTTACAAACCTAGAAAGTACTGCAATTCACCCATCAAACTCATATCAAATTCCTTATGCATGCAGTCAGAAAACCACTTACACAAAGATTCGTTAGTAGATCCAAACACAATGTCATCTACATAAACTTGAACTAAAAGAAAATGATCACGTTTACGAAAAATAAAGAGAGTAGGATCGAGTGTATCGCGAGTGAAGCCATTGTTTACAAGAAACTGACTGAGACGTTCGTACCAACAACGAGGGGACTGTCTTAATCCATAGACAGATTTCTTGAGCCTGTAAACATACTTATGATATTTTTCATGAATAAAACCTGGATGCTGCTTGACGTATACTTCTTCCTTGAGATAGCCATTAAGAAAGGCGCTCTTGACGTCCATATGATATAGCTTGAATTTCTTGTGAGCTACAAATGCTATAAGTATTCGAATAGCTTCTAGATGAGCTATAGAAGCATATGTCTCATCATAATCGATCCCTTCCTGTTGATTGTATCCCTGAACAACTAAACGAGCTTTATTGCGAATGATATTTCCATCTTCATCCTTTTTTTCTTGAAAACCCAACAAGTACCAATGATCTTGGCATCCCGAGGAGGTGTGACAAGTTCCCAAACATCACAACGCTCGAACTGATCAAGTTCTTCCTGCATTGTAACTGACCAGTGTTCATCTGCAACAACTTCTTGAGCATTCTTTGGTTCGAATTCAATAACAAAAGCACAGAATGCACACAAATTATGAAGTCTGCTTCGTGTGGAGATTCCTTGATCTAAATCAGTGAGAAGATTATCTGGTGGATGATTCTTCACAGTTATAGAAGATTTAAGAAGACGAATATTACTCATCTCTTCCTCATTATAGTTGTCAGCCTGGAACTGAATAGGGGTTGTCTCATTTGAATGAGATGGTCTCATTTCTGCTTGTGAAGATTTTATTAGAAGGAGTAGTAGAGAATACATTTGAGACACTATCAGGAGTCTTTGGAGAGCCAGAAGATTTATCTGAATCTTGAGAAGAATCTGAAGAGTTATCGAAAGACTGCGATGGACCTGGAGAGTCTTGAATGCTCGATTTATCAGAATGAGACTGACTCTTTTAAGAATGAGACTGTCTCATTTGGGAATGCGATGACTGATCCGCAGTGTCTTCGTCAATTTGAGATATATTGCTTGAAGATTTATTGAAAGCAATATTTATGGATTCTTCTACTTTGTTCTTGACAGAATTAAAAACTCGATAAGCCTTGCTTGTTGTAGAATAACCCAAGAAGATTCCTTCCGTTGATTTTGCATCGAACTTGCCTCGATTATTTTGAGTATCTAAAATAACGCACTTGGAACCAAATACTTGAAAATAACTAATGTTAGGAGTCTTTTTCTTAAGCAATTCATAAGGAGTTTTAAGCAATATAGGATGGATAAGAACTCTATTAAGAACATAACATGATGTATGAACAGCTTTAGCCCAAAAATTACGAGGAAGCTTACTCTCATGCAAAAGAGTTCTTGTTGTCTCTTGTAAAGTTCTGTTTTTGCGTTCAACAACTCCATTCTGTTGAGGAGTACGAGGAGCTGAAAATGCATGAGTGATCCCTCTCGATTTGCAAAAAGTTATGAAATCCTTCTCGAATTCACCTCCATGGTCACTACGGATAGTCTTGAGCTTATATGAATACTTAGTTTCAAGGTTAGTAATAAGGTCTTTAAATTCAACAAAAGCTTCATCCTTAGTACGTAAAAATAATACCCATGTAAACCATGAGTAATAATCAAATATGAAAAATGCATAATTTTACCTCCAGGACTTACATACCTTTCAGGAACAAAAAGATCTAGGTGAAGAAGCTGCAAAGGATTAGTTGTTGACACACGATTTTTAGCTATAAAAGATGTTTTTACCTGTTTTCCTAGATGGCATGCTGAGCAAGGTTCAACCTTCTTGTATTTCAGCTTGGGCAGACCTCGTACCCGATCATGAGAAGATATCTTTCGAAGGAGATCCATGTGAACATGACCTAGACGTCGATGCCAAAGATTCTGTTGATCTTGAACAGTAGCAAGACAGATCTCCTCCTGCTGTTCATCAAAATCTAACACGAAAATATTCCTTTTTCTTTTGGCAACTAAAGCAAACTCATTTGATTGAGTACCAATATAGCATACATCTTTATCAAACTTAACTTTATGACCAACATCGGTAAGTTAACTTACACTAATAAGATTGTATTTCAAACCATCTACTAAACGAATGTTAGGAATAGCAAACCTGTCATTACCAATGGTGCCATTTCCAATAATTCGGGCGATGTTAGAATCTCCAAGAGTAACTAAACCACCTTCCTTGGTAACTAGAGATAGAAACTTGGACTTATCACCGGTCATATGATGTGACCAACCACTGTCGATGATCCATTTATTTAGCGGAACATGGACCTTCAAGAAAACTTGCAAAAATTGCTTTATCTCTTAGGTACCCACTTAACCTTGAGTCCTTGTTGGTTAGTATCACAAATCTTATATAAATGTCTATCTGATTTCTTAATCCACATCTGAACAATATTAATAGATGCATTAACAGATTTATATCTAGCAAAAGATCTATATGATGAGTTAGAAGAGTGACCCTCGATACCACATAATCTAGATTCAGAAGTAGTGTGACCAGATCTACCACAATCTCGACATTTCTCATAAGACATCTTATACTTCATAGGAGCTCGCTTGTAACCACCTTGAAATGCACGTTTCATGATTGATTAACATCCTAATCCTCCTTTATCAAGAGAAGATTTTTGTTTAGCAAGTAAAATATTCAAAGTTCCTTCACCATGAAAACATTTCGCTAAATCTTTTTCAAGCTGTGCCACTTTCTGCTTTAGTTCAGGAACCAAAGGGTCAGGAGCACTATCTCTTTTGACATTTTTTGGAACAACTGAGGCTGTCTCTTTCTTCAATTCTTCCAGACATACATCCTTCATCTCAATCTCATTCTTGAGATATTGATTTTCCTCAGTAAGCTTTGAAACCTTTTCAAGCAAAGATGTTTTCTGCAGCCAAAGCTTCATCCTTCATAGGATCTTCCATTTCACTAAGAACTTCACTTAATGCTTATTTTAAATAAGCATTCTTTTCTTTTAGCTTCTTAACTTGGACCTGCAAATTCAACATAGAAGAAGATACATTTGAATTATATTTTATATTATGTACCTCATCGTTGTCACTAGGGCTGTCCTCGAGTCCAACAAAGTAGAGTTGAGCAACTTCATCATCTGAATCGATCTCAACATCAGACTCATCATCACTCCAAGTGATTAATGCCTTCTTTTTGTTCTTCAGGTTGTAGCAGTCCTTTTTGAAATGCCCTTTCTTTCCACATTCAAAGCATGTATCCTTGCTTTGATTTGATTTATTCTCCTTGCTAGAATTAGATCTGAAGTCCTTCTTTGGAAAATGTGACTTCATAGGTCGTTTAGAGGCATTCCGTTTGGAAAGAAATTTATGAAACTTCTTGGTCAGAAGAGCAATCTCTTCATCAGAATCATCAGGAGACTCATCAGCTTTGGCATCGAGTGCAAGAGTCTTTTTACGAGGAGTTTCATCTTCTTCATCATATATACGTAGCTGATTTTCGAACTCTTACAATTCACTGATGAGTGTTAAAGTGTCCATAGTCGAAAGAAGTGTTGAGTCCTACAGAATGGTAACCTTTGGAGAAAACTTCTTTGGCATTGCCATGATGATCTTCCTATTGATTTCAGATTGAGAAATGATCCTTTCCAATAGTGAGATAGAGTTCATCAAAGTCAAGAATCTTCCTTGTGCATCTCGAACACTTTCATCTCTTTCCAACCTGAAACCTTCATAATCACTCATTAGCATGCTAAGTTTGACTTCACGTACCTTAGAAGTGCCTTCGTGGCTGACTTTGATCGTATCCCAGATCTGTTTTGTAGTAGTACAGACAGATACTTTTTGTAACTCGGTAGCTACCATGCTATTAAGAAGTGAGTTCATAGATTTAGCATTGGAGTTCATTGCATTCACTTCTTCAGGAGAGAGGTCCTTGAGGGATTTGGGCTTTCCATGTTTTATTGGAATTGTAAAGCCATTTTCTACAGCATCCCACTCGAATGCATCACGCTGAAGAAATATCTTCATCCGGAATTTCCAGTCATTGTAGTTTTCAGCACCTTGGAGCGGTGGTGGATAATTATTTGAATACCTATCTGGTTGAGTCATGGATCGCTAGCAAAATAAATACTAAACAGAGAATTAAATGCACCTGCTCTAATACCAATTGACAATTGAAAATCAAAATGATGATAGATATGTATTATATTCTAACTGTCAAAGCAAATAGGACAGTCTCTTATGCAAATGAGACAGTCCCTTTACAAATAAGACGGGGAATAGGACAGTCTCTTTTAACTGCAGAATGAAAATTACAGAATGTAAATGCAATATGCTGAAAACTGAATAAAGTAAAAACATCATGAGTTTTCACTTGGTTCGACCCTTAATCCTAGTCTATGACCTACATCCAAGTACTTATGCCAACTAGCATAGAGAATGTATTATATCAACTTTAATAAAGATTTTACAGTCTTTTCCTTGATTACAAATATAGCACCTGAAAGAAACATTTTACCAAGCTACCTTGCTACCTAGCCCATTGCTATTCCTTAGCTTTCTAGCAACCTTGCTATACTTTGAAATCAAACCTTACCACAACCCGACACAAAGTTGATATGAATACACGAGTACAAGAATAAACAATTTAATTACAACTCAAACTATATTTCGTTCGACTGGATTTGTATGTCGGGAAGAATGAACAAGAAAGTGCTTCAGATGAAGAGAGATTGACGTGAAAGCATTTTTCTTTTACAATCTGAAATACTAGAGTTGTATTTATAGATAATGTCTAATAAATGTTTGTTTCAAACAAAGGATAAGATAACTGATATATTCAAAACAATTTTGTTTGAAGTAATTTGAATTAGTTCTGAAGATAATCTGTTAGAGTATTTGAAAATGCATAAACTTAGTTAAGGATAATGATTTGAAAGATTCAAACTAAGTCTAAGATAAGGTTGTTGAAGATGAGGTTTGAATTCAGTAAAACAAAGATGTACATTAAACCCTAAACCTTATCTGTAGAAAACTTCTGGAAACTGAAATACGTTAATCTCGGATTGATCTCGTTGAATCATTCTGTTGCATTGAGTTAATCCCATTCTGTTGTATCATCATCAGAAACCTTGAATCTAACAGGGAAGGGTTATTGAAATTGTGGCAGTGCTTGATAACTGTGAATGATATATGTAACTTTTAGGATGAGGGTTTGATCATTTACGCTATGTGCGAGTAAGACTGTATGAAATAATTGGTTGCTATTAAAGTGGAATGAGGAATTTTCTCTTTACAATGGACGCTTGGTGCTTAGTCCGGACTATATTACCCGAACTTTTCATTTTATTTACAAATACCCGTGTTAGACACTTGACACTCGGACATGAAAACTCGGAATTGAACACTTCATTTAGGCTAAAATATGTATATTTTTCAAAATGTAGCCGAATCCGATACTAGAACACGTATCCATATCCGACACTTCTAGCTGAGTACGAGTAATATAGGTCCTGAACGAGGCTTAGTCCTTTTCCAAAATAGTCCATTTTGTAAATTTCACAAATATTAAGAAAGGGGTCCGGTCTTTGACAACCGTTTGCCAGGGAGGTGTTATATAAAAAACAGCTTCTAAGTCCTTGGATGAAATATTGGACGGTCTGGATTAAAAATTTCTCTCCTATCAATCGCCGACATTCTCCGCAGTCCGTAAAACTTTTTCAAACGTACCGCGGACAATGTCAGCGGTTGCTACGAATGTAACATGTGATCATCTGGCACACATTGTTTTATCAAATTTGTTTTTTTGTTTATTACATTTAAAATGTAATTTTGTTGTATTTATTTACTTATTGATTTATTTAAGAGTATTAAAGTTAATTTTTTAAACAAATCACACCTCAAGTAAAATATAAATTTATTCTATTTATTTACTTATTTATTTATTTATTTAAGAGAAATAAATTTAATTTTTTAAACAAATCACACCTAAAGTTTTTATTAAATTTAAAAAGAGTATGCATAAAAATTTGATAATGCTCATTAAAAATAAAATTCTGCAAAATAATTTGTATTATCATTTGTAACGGTAGTGTATATTAATATTTGATAATTAATGAAATTTAAATAGAAATGAGCTGCTTAAAATATATAAAGCTATCTTGTCCTTAATCAAATAAATTCAAAATGATGAAATATGATCAAAGTTTTAAAAGCGATTATTTTAATTTCAATTTTTTATATACTGTTAAGTAAAACAAAATAAAATTTAAAGATAAAGTAAATAAAAATGATAAATTTCAAATTTCTTGGTATAATTTAAAAATACTATACACATAAATTTTATTTGGATAGTTTTAAATAATTAATTTTATTTTTCAAAAATAAATAAATAAATATCATAGAATAATATTTTAATATAAGAAAAAGAAATATTTATAAAAGAATGCAAAAATGTGAGCAAAATGATCACATGTTACATTCCGGCTGACATTGTTCTCAGTACGTTTAAAAAAATTTTAGGGACCGCGGACAATGTCAGCGGTTGGTAGGAGAGAAATTTTAAATCCAGGCCGTCCAATCTTTCATCCAAGGGCTTAGAAACTGTTTGCTATATAACACCTGGCAAACCGTTTTCAGGGACCAGACCCCATTAAAAAATAGTAGATACAGTGTCGATTTCTCGTTTTCACACAATAATATAACTCAGTTTTTACACATTATGTTAATTACACATACTTGAACAAAAAAGTAAATGTACACGTACACACACAAAAATTATAAAATAATGTGCATTTTGAATTTTTATAGAAGGACATTTATTAGTTAATATTGAAACTATAAAATTTGCATGATTTAAAGAACATGACAAATATTTTGAGAAATTTTTATTTTACAAAATGGATTATTAAAATGGGATGGAGAGAGTAGCAATTGAAAAAGAAGTGATATACATGAGTTGGGACATAGCCCCGCACGTTATTTTGAGGGACGAGGGTAACTTGAGGGTAATACTTTTAAAAATGGGCAAGGCCGATTTCATGTTGAATGTGGGACAGAGTCAAAATATGATCGAAAGAAAAAATTTGTGTTTGATAGGGGTTCTTCCTATACCCGTGAATTACATTGGATCCAGGAATGATATTTTGGAAAAATCTGTTGGGTTTTCCAATATCAGTAGGTTGATTGTTTCCCTCCAAAAAAAAGATATCTGAGAGTTGTTTTATGAATTCGCATAAAAATACTTGAATTCTTCCAATAACTAAAAACATAAAAGTGTAGCATGCTTCGATCTAACTGGGATTTGCGATGGTGGAGGAACTAGATCGGAAAAAGAAGGATTCTAACTAATTGAAAGAATCTTGGGATAGATTCCTTGCTAAATATGGAGACAAATCTTCTTGCACCAAGTATTTGTAAGATAAGTTAGTTATCCTCCTTGTAATTATTAACTCAACTCAAAATTTTCCTCTAAAAGTAGTTATTATTTCCAAAAGAATATGCACACAGTACATAAATTTGTTTTGCCGAAACTAGCTCTTATACCTACTACATAACCGATTCTCAGTGTTCACATCAGCGTAATGTGAACATCATAGACTTTTAGTATACATTTATTGCTATAATCAAATCCTAGCTATATATTTAAATCACTGATTGAGGGTTGATCAAATTAAACTAAAGTTTAATACAAGTTTTTCTCAAATGATTGATGCACTAGTTCCACAAAATGGTATAACAGATGTTAACGAAAGTATGGTACTTGAAGAGATAATCTACGTATAGATTAAGCAAATCTATTCTTTCGCAATCAGATTATCTGATTAATTTTATCTTTTCCACATTGATTGTGATTGCATGCCCCGTAAAAATGGAGGTTGGAGGATAAATTAATTAATTGTGATTTACTTATCAGATTTAATCCACAAGTTATACAATCTCTTTAACAGTTTAACTGTACTGCCATTTTCTCCCTGTTGGAAGTTCTGAAGTCTCTTATCAAATTACACAAAGTTCCATTTAGATGAATCTTCAGTCTCTAATAAGGTACATTTCCCAGTATCTCATTAACAGATACAGAGTGGTAGACTCTAAACTGTTTTCTTAAACAACTTTAAATAGTTTTTTGCTGCGAGTTTTGATTTGATACTTGTTTGGTTTTATATGTTGAATAACATTTAGTCCATTTAAGACTTTCTTCTTTATAAGATAATGAGTTGGTTACTTAACAATTTTGTCTATAGTATAGACAACACATTCACATTTTTTAGCTCGATGAGATAACTGAAGTGGTAATAACTTATTACTTGTCATCCCAGTTTCTGAGTCCGATTCTCGCTCATCATCGTGATTTCTTAGGAAAAAATTAACCAACTGTATAATTACCATTTGCAAGGACTGTAACTATTCGAGATTCGTTATTATAAAACACACATGTTGCTTGTTTTAAAATTGAGGGAGTTTTTGGGGAGATTTCTTGCCAGAAGTAATCTGCAGAATCAGATTATCTCAAAGAAACTTGGTAATATAACTTTTCCTCTGTCGTTAACATATGCATAAAATGAACTCTTTGTAAGTTACGTTAGCTTCCCATTAAAAGTTCTCTTCATCGTGTTCTGATGCTAAACGGCTCATCTAATCTGTGGGTTCACTAAAATCCTGACAAGCCACGACACTTCCATTCATGCACAGGACAGTTAGTTAATTAGTTAACCATCAGCTCCATTTTAATTACGAATCTATTTCATATCCCATGTTGTTAATGTGAAGTCGGATCCTTAGTTTTAGATGAAGAAATTGTGACAAAATCGTTTCCTAGCATTTTAATGGAATGATATATATTTTGGTTTCAAATATAGAACCAAGGATGCATATTTGCATCTAAGTATGACAGCTCTTTGTAGTTGAGTTTTTTTTTTCATTTGGTGCTATAATATAGCAATAGCACCAAAGATAGCATTGCATTGGACTTGCTCTAACGCGTCTTTCTTCACTAAAGTTGTTCCAAATTTGATAAACCAAAAATTTAAGTAACTTCCAAAAACTTTGTTACTTGAATAGCTGTTAAATAACAGTAATATATAGATTAGTAAAGGACTGTACTATACAGATGACTAACCAATCGAAATTGTTGTACAGAATTTAAGCAACAGATTATAAGTGTATTAATGAAGACAAGATAGAAAAAATCACACGAGCCGGTTGAAGACGGCCACTATAATACAATTGCCTGCTGCCGGCTATTCCCCAGTTCTCCAATATTACTTTGACAGCAAATCCAGAAATCTTCCTTTATAAACCCCTTCATTGGTAGACTCAGTCATATCTCACACGTTACTCGACTGTAAAAGAAAATTATATACTAATTACAAATGGCCAAGTTATCACAACAAAACCAGAGGAGCACTGTGGTTAAGAGTAATCTTGCTACTAATACAAATGGTATCCATGGTGTGGTTAAGGTGAAACGTACAAGAAAAACTGTTCCCAGGGACTCTCCTCCTCAACGTAGCTCAATCTATCGCGGTGTCACTAGGTAGATTTTAAGTATATTTGGGATTTCTGTTCACATTTTTCTCGTGGTCAAGTTTGTTAAAAAAATGCAGAAGAATGAACATGTAGAATTTATATCTTGTGTATAGGATTAAGATTGCTAGTTGCATGCATCATTTAATCAAACATGCAAATTGTTATCTATATCTAAGGATGTCTCTGCTGATTATGTAAATTCAGACATAGATGGACAGGGAGATATGAAGCTCATTTGTGGGACAAGAATTGCTGGAATGAATCTCAAAACAAAAAAGGCAGACAAGGTAATTTTCTTCAATTTTAAGCCTAATTCCTTTTCCGCTTTTCGTCCTTGTAATATGTCACCGTTGCAGTTCTTATAATAGTAAATCTATTTTTTCTTACTAACTAATAATACATCAATTCTTGCTTGTGTTTGGTGATTGCTCCTTATTACTGTGTGCGTGGAATGCTTCATGGATGTGCAGTTTATCTTGGTACGTGCATGCATAATATGCGATGATAAATTTAACAATTTTTAAGTTGTAATGGTGTGCCTAGTTAATTATCATCCGTACTGATCGTGATTATAAACTTTCAGGAGCTTATGATGATGAAGCAGCAGCTGCGCATGCTTATGACCTCGCGGCCCTTAAGTACTGGGGACCTGAAACCATTCTTAACTTTCCGGTACCTAAAAATACTCTCTATATCTTCATTTTTGTGTTCTTTGAAATCTCTCCTATGATACTCATGTAATACAAATTTTCAGAAATCTAATTATGTAAAGGCTTTTGAATTTTTGTAGTTGATGACCTACCAAAAGGAATTGAAGGATATGGAAGCTCAATCCAGAGAAGAATATATAGGGTCTTTAAGGAGGTAATTAACTGAACTATCATCAGCTAACTTTTTTAATGCACCATAATTTTGATAGTAAGAAGCTATAGTCTAAACCTAAACCTAAACATTCATAAATCGCAGGAAAAGCAGTGGATTTTCACGGGGAGTTTCTAAATACAGAGGAGTTGCAAGGTACTGACAACAATTTCGAGTCACTATGGACCCAGACTTTTGATCTAGTCCTGATGACAACAATTTCGTTTAAATTAATAATCTTATACGATTATATTCGTTGTTTCCCCTGTGATTTTAATCAATTCGCGCAATTATGCAGGCATCATCACAATGGAAGATGGGAAGCTCGGATAGGCAGAGTTTTCGGAAACAAGTATCTCTATCTGGGAACTTATGGTAAATCTTCATATCTCTACGTGTGCAAAATTACATAATAGATAACAGACAGAGTAATATAGATTATTTTGAATGTTCTTGCAGCTACACAAGAGGAGGCAGCAGTGGCATACGATATGGCAGCAATCGAGTATCGTGGATTGAATGCAGTAACAAATTTTGACCTCAGCCGATACATAAAATGGCTAAGACCCGACGGTAATAATTCCAGTTCCACAGCCATCAACAATCTGCCAGACCTAAAAGTCGAAACAACTAACACCTTACCCAGCCTAATTCACCATGATCAAGTCAAAAATAGTACACAGGAGACAAAATTTCTCCTTCACCACCAACAACCAGCACAGCTATCAGCAGTCTGCGTCGCAGATAATAATCTGATGCCCCTCAACACTCCTCCCCCGCCACCAGTCACCGCAACTTCAGCCCTAGGACTCTTGTTACAGTCATCAAAATTTAAGGAAATGATGGAAATGACTGCAGCAGCAGAGTACTATCCCATAATTAATTCATCCGATTCTGAACCTCCCAGAAGTTGCAACTTTCCTGACGATATCCAAACGTATTTCGGATCACAGGATTTAAGTAGCTATGCTGGTGGAGACGAATTCATATTCGGTGATCTCAACTCCCTCATGCAACCTTTGTTGCATGCAGACTCATCATCATCAAATGGAATAGATCATTATTTTTAGAAATTAAAAATTATTTAATTAGTCTTACATGCAAACGCATTCAATAAGGGGTAGCAGCAACATCCCGAGGAGACAACTACTGTTTCCGGTTGCAATCGATCCGACAATTAGTTAGCAATTTACTTTTTGTAGATAAAAAATAAAGATGATGGAGTAATTTCGTATTTATTATTTTTTTAATAAATTGTACTGCCTTTTAAATACATTAACTAGCTGTCAAGTAGAGGCTCGAGCTTCTTCTTTAGTTCGGCAAAGGCCGGTTGACAACTTGGATAGGTTATGTACGTAGTTAATATTTTATTCTTCTTATTGAAGTATAATTAATTTAAGTTCTGGAGCCTGATATCAATGAAGAATATATACGTCACAATTACAATTCAAGATTTTTTCTCATTTTTTTCCTTATATATCTTTTACTCAATTTCTCAATATGTTTTTTATATAGTACGTCAGGTTAATTTCTTCTAGTTACTGAATTTTTATTTTATCCAGGCTAAAACTTCTTCAATTTTCTTGCTGATTTGAGCCGATTTTCCACAAGCTTTTATTCCAACACCACCTTAACACCAAATTAGCACTAAAATAATGCTAATTCACCTGATTACCTGGATAATACCTGAAAATGCAAAAACACTATAAAACACATTAAAACACCAACAACTTAAGTACAAATAACCTATTTCAAAGTTTTACGAAGCATAATAAAGTGTCATAAATGCCACTCAACAATGCTTCAACAATGCTCCTCCAAGGGAGGATGTGCCCTCAATGGCTGAAATTTTGCCTTGTCCTGAGGTAGACGCTCGTCATTATGAGGACACGCCCTCCGAGGATGAAGATCCTTCTCGAGGTGGAAGTTCCTCTTAAAGAGGACGCGCCCTCGAAGGATGGAGACCTTATCGAGGAAGACGCTCCTCTTAGAGAGGACGCGCCCTGCAAGGATGAAGATCCTTCTCGAGGTGGAAGATACTTCCACTAAGAATCACACTAGGATACAAGTTTTTCCCCTCACTTTTGGTATCAAAGAATAAATACGATCTACAAAATTTGATCGAAAATAAATATGATTGATGTTAGTCAAATATAAGTCTTGACGAATATAATTTGACTAGTTATAAATATATAGGTCGGTCAAATCTATATATATAATAATAGCAAAGAAGTATGGAGAGACTCCAAAACATTTTAAACTATTTTTTTTTGAATTCTCATTTTTCTAAATTCTTAATTAAAATAATTTTATAGCATTTAATAGCATGAATATGATCATTAACTACACCTATTAAATTATATATTATAATTACTTAATTATATATATATAAAAGTTAGGTGAACATTTTTTAGTATTAATCTATACTATATTATAATAACCAGAATTGAGTATAATTTGGTTCAACAGTTATCCCCTATTTTTAGTTATTAAAATAATAAATAAATAGTGTTATATATATGTTAAACTACCAAATTGTTAAACTAGTAGATATAGTCTAATTATCCTACTAAGTTACAACCACAATCTATACTAATATTAATAAATAAATAGTGTTATAGATCCGCTAAAGTACTAAAATTTTAAACTACTAGACACAGTCTATTTATCCTACTAAAGTACGATCACAGATTATCCTATAATTTTAATTATAAATTTATAATTATTATATATTTATATAAATATTTTAAAATTATAATATGATAAGATAAATAAAAATAAAAAATTTAAATATTAACAGGAACCCGTGCATCGCACAGGATTTAAGCTAGTAAACATTAATAGGCGAGACGATCTTAACTTTCAATCAATATTTTATGATAGTTGTGGACGAATCATCATAAATTACGAAAATATTCATATTTTTCGGTTTACATCGATATTCTGCATACAAGTAATATCAGTTGATTTTAATTTTGCATAGGAATACATGACATTTGACCAACCCTATAAAATTTAACTAACCCCACACATTTCTCGACTGGTTAAAATTATAAAACTTTATACATTATTCATTTCAATATATTATATTTTAACCGAATAAATTAACATTTTAATCTAATATATTTTTAGACTAATACTAAACATTAATATTATGCGAGAGGGTCGGCTTTTAAAATGTTATTTAGTCATACTTAAAATTTACAGTTTTTGTTCAGAAAGATTATGTTCATACGATTACTGCTATTTTATGCATTTATTATTATATTCACGATTATTAAAATGTTTAATCTATACAAAAAATGCCCAAAATACCCGATATACTACCGTTGACAACCTAAAATATCTATTATTTGTTAGGCTTACCTTTTTACCCACTAGAGACGTTACACCATAGGGCGGATCCACATCTTCACTTAACATCGACTCCAAGATTTTACCTCTTCTTCCTACCTTGATTACTACCATATGAGAAGCATGCATATTGATAAATAAACGATGATTGGTGTTTGTAGTATTTATTTAACGACTTTTATTGATTGACGTATATTTATATAACATTCTGGAGAGCGGGGGAGAGAACAATCCGCAAATCCCCGATTACTACCCGCTTTGACGTATCAATTGGATACTCCTACTCCTCCTGAATATCCGCCTAATATTGCTTTTTCTATAAATGTATTAAGAATTTGTATACGGGGTGTTCTCTTTCATATATACCCAATACTTCTTTCCAGTTGACGTATATGCGGAATACTCTTAAAATTACTGCGTATCCCGATAATATTCCCTATTATATATGAACATAACGTATTTCGTGAAACTATTACTGTAACGACCACATTTTTTTATATTTTATTCAGCTACTCTAAGATTGTGATATACATTTTTTTTCTCTCGATCTTGTGAGAGCTTTAGTTTTCTCTCCAGACTAAATATCTTCAGATTCTTCAAATTTGTGAGAGCGTATGGCCCGGTACAAACCAATTGATGAATAATTGGCGAACCTGTCAATTGAAGAGGAGGAGAATGAAGACTTTGTTTTTGAGGAAGGTATTGAGGAGGATGTGAACAGATATAATAAATGTCTAATGGGTCGCTTTTTAACCGAGAAAAACATGAACACAAGAGCGATGAAGAAGGAGTTAGCGGATGTATGGAAGCCTACTATGAAAATTAGTACCAAATAGCTTGAACCATGCATATTTCTTTTCCAATTTTTTCACAAAGAAGACCTGTTATGGGTGGCTAATGATGGTCCCTGGTCTTCCGACAACGCAATGTTGTTGATTGATGTCATTCCACAGGGCGTAGATCCAGTGAACGTCCAACTTTTCTTCATGGATATTTGGATCCAAATATATGATTTGCCCACTGGTTTCATGGTCGAGGCAGTAGGGAGACATCTTGGTAATTTCTTTGGGGTTTTCCAGCTGTATGATGCAAAAAATAGATAAGCGATCATTATCCAGGTAATTAAATATTAATCTAGATGGTTAGTGGAATGTGATGTCATCAAACCATAAGGTTTTGACAAGTGGCAAAGAGGTGACATAAGCTTGATGATGTAAGCAGGGTTAGAAAGATATTTAGCAAGGATGAATGGTGGCCAAGTGTTTTAACCTTGGTTAAAGCAAGGTTAATATTAACCAAATAAATAAAACACCACACAATTAACCAAGCCAAGCTCGAAGCATTCTCTCCCCCATTACTATTCATCATCACTTCGATTTTTCAAGAAAAGCAAGGAGCAATTTTCAAAACTCAAGCTACACACCTTCAAAAATTATAAGGTTTGTTTCCTGAGCTTTCATAATTCATAACTTAGTTATGCTATAAGTTTGAAGTCAAGATTCCAAGATTTCTAAATCACAGGAAAAGCAGTGGATTTTCGCGGGGAGTTTCTAAATACAGAGGAGTTGCAAGGTACTGACAACAATTTCGAGTCACTATGGACCCAGACTTTTGATCTAGTTCTGATGATAACAATTTCGTTTAAATTAATAGTTTATACGATTTTCTTCGTTGTTTCCCCTGTGATTTTAATTAATTCGCATAATTATGTAGGCATCATCATAATGGAAGATGGGAAGCTCGGATAGGCAGAGTTTTCAAAAACAAGTATCTCTATCTGGGAACTTATGGTAAATTTATGTAGGCATCATTCATACGGGTCGGCTTTTAAAATATTATTTAGTCATACTTAAAATTTACAGTTTTTATTCAGAAAGATTATGTTCATATGATTACTGCTATTTTATGCATTTATTATTATATTCACGATTATTAAAATGTTTAATCTATACAAGAAATGCCCAAAATACCCGATATACTACCGTTGACAACCTAAAATATCTATTATTTGTTAGGCTTACCTTTTTACCCACTAGAGACGTTACACCATAGGGCGGATCCACATCTTCACTTAACATCTACTCCAAGATTTTACCTCTTCTTCCTACCTTGATTACTACCATATGAGAAGCATGCATATTGATAAACAAACGATGATTGGTGTTTGTAGTATTTATTTATCGACTTTTATTGATTGGCGTATATTTATATAACATTCTGGAGAGCGGGGGAGAGAACAATCCGCAAATCCCCGATTACTACCGGCTTTGACGTATCAATTGGATACTCCTACTCCTCCTGAATATCCGCCTAATATTGCTTTTTCTATAAATATATTAAGAATTTGTATACGGGGTGTTCTCTTTCATATATACCCAATACTTCTTTCCAATTGACGTATATGCGGAATACTCTTAAAATTACTGCGTATCCCGATAATATTCCCTATTATATATGAACATAACGTATTTCGTGAAACTATTACTGTAACGACCACATTTTTTTTATATTTTATTCAGCTTAATCTAAGATTATGATACACATTTTTTTTCTCTCCATCTTGTGAGAGCTTTAGTTTTCTCTCCAGACTAAATATCTTCAGATTCTTCAAATTTGTGAGAGCGTATGGCCCGGTACAAACCAATTGATGAATAATTGGCGAATCTGTCAATTGAAGAGGAGGAGAATGAAGACTTTGTTTTTGAGGAAGGTATTGAGGAGGATGTGAACATATATAATAAATGTCTAATGGGTCGCTTTTTAACCGAGAAAAACATGAACACAAGAGCGATGAAGAAGGAGTTAGCGGATGTATGGAAGCCTACTATGAAAATTAGTACCAAATAGCTTGAACCATGCATATTTCTTTTCCAATTTTTTCACAAAGAAGACCTGTTATGGGTGGCTAATGATGGTCCCTGGTCTTCCGACAACGCAATGTTGTTGATTGATGTCATTCCACACGGCGTAGATCCAGTGAACGTCCAACTTTTCTTCATGGATATTTGGATCCAAATATATGATTTGCCCACTGGTTTCATGGTCGAGGCAGTAGGGAGACATCTTGGTAATTTCTTTGGGGTTTTCCAGCTGTATGATGCAAAAAACAGATAAGCGATCATTATCCAGGTAATTAAATATTAATCTAGATGGTTAGTGGAATGTGATGTCATCAAACCATAAGGTTTTGACAAGTGGCAAAGAGGTGACATAAGCTTGATGATGTAAACAGGGTTAGAAAGATATTTAGCAAGGATGAATGGTGGCCAAGTGTTTTAACCTTGGTTAAAGCAAGGTTAATATTAACCAAATAAATAAAACACCACACAATTAACCAAGCCAAGCTCGAAGCATTCTCTCCCCCATTACTATTCATCATCACTTCGATTTTTCAAGAAAAGCAAGGAGCAATTTTCAAAACTCAAGCTACACACCTTCAAAAATTATAAGGTTTGTTTCCTGAGCTTTCATAATTCATAACTTAGTTATGCTATAAGTTTGAAGTCAAGATTCCAAGATTTCTAAATCACAGGAAAAGCAGTGGATTTTCGCGGGGAGTTTCTAAATACAGAGGAGTTGCAAGGTACTGACAACAATTTCGAGTCACTATGGACCCAGACTTTTGATCTAGTTCTGATGATAACAATTTTGTTTAAATTAATAGTTTATACAATTTTCTTCGTTATTTCCCCTGTGATTTTAATTAATTCGCATAATTATGTAGGCATCATCATAATGGAAGATGGGAAGCTCGGATAGGCAGAGTTTTCAAAAACAAGTATCTCTATCTGGGAACTTATGGTAAATTTATGTAGGCATCATTCATACGGGTCGGCTTTTAAAATATTATTTAGTCATACTTAAAATTTACAGTTTTTATTCAGAAAGATTATGTTCATATGATTACTGCTATTTTATGCATTTATTATTATATTCACGATTATTAAAATGTTTAATCTATACAAGAAATGCCCAAAATACCCGATATACTACCGTTGACAACCTAAAATATCTATTATTTGTTAGGCTTACCTTTTTACCCACTAGAGACGTTACACCATAGGGCGGATCCACATCTTCACTTAACATCTACTCCAAGATTTTACCTCTTCTTCCTACCTTGATTACTACCATATGAGAAGCATGCATATTGATAAACAAACGATGATTGGTGTTTATAGTATTTATTTATCGACTTTTATTGATTGATGTATATTTATATAACATTCTGGAGAGCGGGGGAGAGAACAATCCGCAAATCCCCGATTACTACCCGCTTTGACGTATCAATTGGATACTCCTACTCCTCCTGAATATCCGCCTAATATTGCTTTTTCTATAAATATATTAAGAATTTGTATACGGGGTGTTCTCTTTCATATATACCCAATACTTCTTTCCAATTGACGTATATGCGGAATACTCTTAAAATTACTGCGTATCCCGATAATATTCCCTATTATATATGAACATAACGTATTTCGTGAAACTATTATTGTAACGACCACATTTTTTTATATTTTATTCAGCTTAATCTAAGATTGTGATACATATTTTTTTTCTCTCCATCTTGTGAGAGCTTTAGTTTTCTCTCCAGACTAAATATCTTCAGATTCTTCAAATTTGTGAGAGCGTATGGCCCGGTACAAACCAATTGATGAATAATTGGCGAATCTGTCAATTGAAGAGGAGGAGAATGAAGACTTTGTTTTTGAGGAAGGTATTGAGGAGGATGTGAACAGATATAATAAATGTCTAATGGGTCCCTTTTTAACCGAGAAAAACATGAACACAAGAGCGATGAAGAAGGAGTTAGGGGATGTATGGAAGCCTACTATGAAAATTAGTACCAAATAGCTTGAACCATGCATATTTCTTTTCCAATTTTTTCACAAAGAAGACCTGTTATGGGTGGCTAATGATGGTCCCTGGTCTTCCGACAACGCAATGTTGTTGATTGATGTCATTCCACAGGGCGTAGATCCAGTGAACGTCCAACTTTTCTTCATGGATATTTGGATCCAAATATATGATTTGCCCACTGGTTTCATGGTCGAGGCAGTAGGGAGACATCTTGGTAATTTCTTTGGGGTTTTCCAGCTGTATGATGCAAAAAACAGATAAGCGATCATTATCCAGGTAATTAAATATTAATCTAGATGGTTAGTGGAATGTGATGTCATCAAACCATAAGGTTTTGACAAGTGGCAAAGAGGTGACATAAGCTTGATGATGTAAGCAGGGTTAGAAAGATATTTAGCAAGGATGAATGGTGGCCAAGTGTTTTAACCTTGGTTAAAACAACGTTAATATTAACCAAATAAATA
Source organism: Apium graveolens (assembly GCF_009905375.1). Taxonomy (NCBI): domain Eukaryota; kingdom Viridiplantae; phylum Streptophyta; class Magnoliopsida; order Apiales; family Apiaceae; genus Apium; species Apium graveolens. The sequence goes on from NC_133648.1 coordinate 316,082,529, forward strand.
AAACACCACATAATTAACCAAGCCAAGCCCGAAGCATTCTCTCCCCCATTACTATTCATCATCACTTCGATTTTTCAAGAAAAGCAAGGAGCAATTTTCAAAACTCAAGCTACACACCTTCAAAAATTATAAGGTTTGTTTCCTGAGCTTTCATAATTCATAACTTAGTTATGCTATAAGTTTGAAGTCAAGATTCCAAGATTTCTAAATCGCAGGAAAAACAGTGGATTTTTGTGGGGAGTTTCTAAATATAGAGGAGTTGCAAGGTACTGACAACAATTTCGAGTCACTATGGACCCAGACTTTTGATCTAGTTCTGATGATAACAATTTCATTTAAATTAATAATTTATACGATTTTCTTCGTTGTTTCCCCTGTGATTTTAATTAATTCGCATAATTATGTAGGCATCATCATAATGGAAGATGGGAAGCTCGGATAGGCAGAGTTTTCGAAAACAAGTATCTCTATCTGGGAACTTATGGTAAATTTACATATCTCTATGTGTGCAAAATTGCATAATAGATAACAGACAAAGTAATATAGATTTTTTTGAATGTTCTTGCAGCTACACAAGAGGAGGCAGCAGTGGCATACGATATGGCAGCAATCGAGTATCGCAGATTGAATGCAGTAACAAATTTTGACCTCAGTCGATATAGAAAATGGCTAAGACCTGACGGTAATAATTCTAGTTCCACAGCCATGAACAGTCTGCCAGACCTAAAAGTCAAAACTCCTAACACCTTACCTAGCCTAATTCACCATGATTAAGTCAAAAATAGTACACAGAAAACAGAATTCCTCCATCACCACCAACAACCAGCACAGCTATCAGTAGTTTGCGTCGCAGATAATAATCTGATGCCACTTAACACTCCTCCCCCGCCACCAGTCACCGCAACTTCAGCCCTCGGACTCTTGTTACAGTCATCAAAATTTAAAGAAATGATGGAAATGACTACAACAGCAGAGTACTATCTGATAATTAATTCATCTGATTCTTAACCTCCCAGAAGTTGCAACTTTCCTGACGATATCCAAACGTATTTCGGATCACAGGATTTAAGTAGCTATTATAGTCTTATACTTAAGATATATGAAACATAACAAGTTATGTGTCTAAAAACTTCTTCTGATATTCCAAATGAAATACTGATTACAAACTTAAAGAAAGAATTACAAAACGAATGCTAGAAAATAGGACAATATTCCCACGATATGAGAGACTAATTCCCACAATGTCTCTTCTGATAGAATTATTCAAATAAACCCTATAAACTTGCTAGACACCCAGACCAAGTCAATATAACAAAGGAGACACACGTAGCATGTCTAAAACTACTACCAACATTCTCCTCCGTAGTTTCAAACATGTTTTCCCAGAACCTTGATACCCAATAAATTTCTCAACCTCTCAAACCTTATTGCAAACACTGCCTTAGTTAACAAATCTGCCTTCTGATTTTCACTACTAACATGTTTGACAACCACTTCCCCTCGTCCAATGCATTCTTGAATGAAGTGATATCTAACATCAATATGTTTGCTCCTCCCGTGAAATACAGAATTCTTGGCTAAATCTATAGCCGATTTATTATCAATATAAATAACAAAAGGAAGCACTTGCTTACCAGTCAGTTCCTTCAGAACATTTCTCAGCCAAATGTCTTGGCACGCAGCAGTCATGACTGCCATGAACTCTGCTTCACACGATGATAAGGCGACACACCGTTGCTTCTGTGAGACCCAAGTGACCAGACATTCATTTAAATAAAATATCATAGCCCAGTCGGCTTTCTGTCTTCAATATGTCCTGCAAGGTCACTATCGGAATAACCTGTCAACACATTGTTACCTACATCCTTTGTATACATCAAACCATATTCCAGCATCTCCTTAATGTATCGCAAAATTCGTTTAGCAACATTCAAGTGGTGGACAGTTGGTCTTTCCATATATCGACTCACTAAGCCTACTGAAAAGGCTATATCGGATCTCGTATGTACCAAGTACCGCAGTCCTCCTACCACACTCTTGAACTCCGTTGCATCTACAGCCTTCCCACCTTCGTCCTTTGTGAAATGCTCCTTTGGATCCATTGGGAATTTTCAAGGATTACATTAAGACATTCTACCCCGTTCAAGCACCTTCTTTGCGTACCCGGTCTGCTTCAACTCTTTGAACCCTTCGCCCTGCTTCACTTCTATTCCCAAATAGTAATTCAATCCCCCCATATCGCTCATCTCAAATGTATTACCTATCTGCACCTTGAAATCCTTAATGATAAACAAATTAGTTCCCGTAATGAGTAGGTCATCCACGTATACACCAACAATTAGTGACTCTATTCCTTCTCGTTTAATGTAGACGGCATGTTCATAAGGGCATCTCACGAAACCAGTATCTTCAAGTGTCTTGTTGAGCTTCGAATACCAAGCTCGAGGAGCTTGCCTAAGCCCATATAGTGCCTTAAGTAACCTATAAACTCATTTTTCTTGCCCCATTTTTACGAATCCCTCCGGTTGAGTCACATATACCTCTTCATTAATTTCCCCGTTTAGAAAAGCCATCTTGACGTGAAGATGATGCACTTCCCATGAATTTTTTGCTGCTAATGCTAGAATTAATCAAACAGTTTCAAGGCGTGTACTTGGTGCAAACAGCTCATCAAAGTCAACTCCCCTTTCTTGCACGTATCCTTTTGCAACCAAGCGAGCCTTGTGCTTCACTATGTTTTCGTTGGCATCCTTTTCAGTTTGAATATCCACTTCAATCCAACTTCTTTCTTTCCTGGTGGTAGGTTAGTGAGTTTCTAAGTTCCGTTTTTATCAATTGAATCCATTTCAGTTTGCATAGCCATTCTCCAAACATTGTCTTTCACAGCATGAGCGTATGAATTTGGTTCATCCACTCCCATCAAAAGGAGCTCATCCTCAATCTCCACTTCCTCAGTCTCTTGGTAAATGTCTGCGAGTGGTCTGAATCTTTTTGGAGTTGCACTGTCATCATATGCATCCTTGTTTAGACCCGAGCCGAAGTGTTGTGACACTGGTGTGTGTGCTTCAGATTCTTCTGTAGTGTTACCCTGTTCTTGTCTGGAATTTTCAACTTCAACAATTTCAGCTATAGGCACGTTCGGCACATCAAATAAATATGTGTTGCTTGTTTCTGACTCCCCCTGATCATTCCGATCCCAGGCCTTATGTCTTCAAAAATGATATCATGGCTCACATATAATTTATTTTCTTGAGGATCAAATAGATGGTAGGCTTTAGTCCAAGGTTCTTTGCCTAGGTTAATCACTTCCAAGCTTCTGTCATCAAGTTTTTTAAGTCTATCACCTGACACTTTCATGTGAACAACACATCCAAATATTCGGATATGTCCAATGTCAGGTTTGAACATCGTCCATGCCTCATAGGGTGTTTGCTCAGATAAGGCTCTTGTGGGCAGCCTATTGAGAACATAAACTGCATGCCTAATTGCCTCAGCCCACATTGTAGATGGCATCTTCATTTGTTTTAAGTAGCTTCTTCCCATTTCGACCACTACTGTTCGATTTCTCCTTTCGACCACGCCATTTTGTTGAGGTGTGTATGGTGCTGTAAAATGTCTAGCAATTCCTTGCTCCTCGCAATAAGAAGTAAATTCCTTTAACAGGAATTCCCCTCCACTGTCAGTTGTAAAGGTTCCAATTCCCTCTCTTTTCTCCTTTTCAACCTTAACTTCAACTTTTTTGAAAGCATCAAAGGCATCGCTCTTATTCTTGAGTATATACACCCACATAATGCAGGTGTAATCATCCACCAATAAAAAAATATACCGATTTCCGGAGAGAGTTGTGGGTGTAATAGGACCACACAAGTCTCCATGAACTAGTTCTAACGCATGATTTGCCTTAAAATTTAACTGAGCAGGAAAGGATTTTCTTACTTGTTTAGCCATTAAACACCTGCTGTAAATTTTCTTCGGTTCTGCAATAGCAGGCATCCCTTTCACCATTTTTTTCTTCGACATCAACTCCATAGAGTGGAAGTTTACATGCCCAAGATGCGAGTGTCAGAGCCAGGAGATTTCCTCAGATTTTGTAAGCAGATAAACACTGTCCCATGGTTCTATGACAATTTTGTAGAGTCTGTTACTTGATCTCGTTACCTTCATCAGCAATTTCCTTTGATTATCATATACTCGAAGTAAGTCACCACTGATCACAACTTTATTTCCCCTCTCAGATAATTGGCCAAGGCTGATGATATTATTTTGTAAGGTCGGGATGTAGTAGAAGTCCTGTAGTGTTCTTTCTTCTCCGTTCTTACACTTGAGCTTTATTGATCCTTTTCCCTCAATTTTAATCGTTGATCCGTCATAAAACCTTACATTTCCACCAACACTTTTGTTTAAGACACTGAACTTTGACTCATCACCCGTCATGTGGTTGCTCGCACCATTGTCTAAGTACCAGGCACTTGATTCAGCCACCTTTCCATAACCTGCATATAGTAGTTCTGTTGTTGCTTCTCCTTTGTTCAAAAGAACCAAATTCTTCTCCCTTCCTTCGAATTTTGCAAACAGCAGAGCTGGCTCATCATCCTCAATAGCTGCAATATTAACCTCTGGTTTCAATTCCCTTCCTCGACGAGGTCTTCTGCACTCTGCTGCATAATGTCCCAATATGCCGGAATTGAAACATCTTACTTGGCTTTTATCTCGATTTTTAGCCATAGAATGGATTAATGGATTTGGGCTCGTCCCTTATGTACTGAATTTCTACCTGAGGCTCCTTGATTTAACCTTTTCAGCCACTCTTCTCGTGTGAGTAACAGTTTTTCGCCTTCGTTGTCTCTCTTTCGCCATTCCTCCCCTGTCAACATTAACTGTGCGTCATTGGTAGTGACAGTTCCCCTCAGCCTTTCTTCGTGAGCCTTCAGTGCCCCAATTGCTTCTTCAAGAGACATGGTTTCCAGATTTCCAAATTGTTCTAACGTGGAAGCAATTTGGAGGAACTTGGATGGGACGACACACAATAGCTTCTTTACCACGTACGACTCAGCCACAGGCTCTCCTATTGCTCGTATATTTGATACGATGCCATTGATTTTCATGTAAAAATCATCTATCTGATCAGCATCCTTCATGGTTAAGGATTCGAATTCGGCTTTCAGCGTCTGAACCTTCGCCTGTTTAACTTTGTCTGCTCCTTGACTCATGGTTTTGATCGCCTCCCAGGCATCTTTGGCTATTTTCTTCTCAGCAATTGACAACAGGTATTCTTCAGGGATACCCTGATAAATCATAGCCAGTGCAATCTTATATGTCTTACTGTCGATGACTCCTTTGGGGTCGTTGCTTTACAGCCTCCCACACTCCATATGCCTTCATGTAGATACTCATCTTCATCGACCATGCCGAATAGTTCCTTTTTGTCAGAGTCGGGTAACTAAGGCCAAGAGACCCTTTGAACTTATCCATCCCAGTCTTTGACATTCACTCGTACACCTGCCTAGGCTCTGATACCAAAATATAGTCTTATACTTAAGATATATGAATTAGAGAAACAAACAAAGCAAGTTATGTATTTAAAGCCTTCTTCTGATATTCCAAATAAAATACTGATTACAAACTTAAAGAAAGAATTACAAAATGAATGCTAGAAAATTGGACAACGTTCCCACGATATGAGAAACTAATTCCTACAATGTCTCTTCTGATAGAATTATTCAAATAAACCTTATAAACTTGCTAGACACCCATACCAAGTCAATATAACAAAGGAGACACACGTACCATGTCTAAAACTACTACCAATAACTATACTGATGGAGACGAATTCATATTTGGTGATGTCAACTCCCTCATGCGACCTTTGTTGCATGATGACTCATCATCATCAAATAGAATAGATCATTATTTTTAGAAATTAAAAATTATTTAATTAGTCTTACATGCAAACGCATTCAATAAGGGGTAGCAGCAACATCCCGAGGAGACAACTACACAATCGATCCGACAATTAGTTAGAAATTTACTTTTTGTAGATAGAAAATAAAGATGATGGAGTAATTTTGTATTTTTAATTTTTTTTAATAAATTGCATTGCCTTTTAAATACATTAACTAGCTGTTAAGTAGAGGCTAAAGCTTCTTCTTTAGTTGCGGCATGGAAAGTCGAAGGGATAATGTGGTTCGGCAAAGGCCGGTTGACGACTTGGACAAGGGTGTCAATCACCGGAGTTGCTCTTATGTACGTAGTTAATATTTTATTCTTCATTTATAGTTTCCTCTTCTTATTGAAGTATAATTATATAAGTTGTGGAGCCTGATGTCAATGAAAAATATATACATCACAATTATAATTCAAGATTTTTTCTCATGTTTTTTCCTTATATATCTTGTACTCAACATCTCGAAATGTTTTTTATATAGTACATTAGGTTAATTTATTCTAGTTAATGAATTTTTATTTTATGCCGGCTAAATTAAAAAGTAAAGGATACTTCCACTAAGAATCACAGTACGTTACATGTGGCACCCTCCAAACCCAGGTCAGAATTTTGGGGTCCACACACACACACCTTATTAATAACCTGCTTATAACAATAATAAAGATAATAATATACAGTGACCCTACTTACCAGCTACCACGGATCACAATAGGTTAAAGTATGCACACAAGCCACATACACACACACACACTTATATTACAAACGCCCAAATCCCAACTATTTAAACTTACAACTGAATATTAAACATTATTACAAACTTTACAAACTTAAACTACTCCAAAAGTCGTTATCTAGCTTATTCCGATCAACCTAAAATCCTAGCTCTCGCACTGGATTGGGGATCCTTGCTACTAACCGATTTCTTCTTAACTGAAAAAGAGTATAAACAAAATCGCACAAATGAGCTAACTAGCTCAGCAAGTCAAATTGACAATACTGAGAATAAATAATGATCAAGTGAAATGATTTGAGGTGTCAAGTGAACAATGGATAATGATTCAGAATTGGATATTAATTCTTCATTTTAAAAACCAAGGTTAGGCTGCTGATCAGTCACGCACTAACCCCGAGCAGGGCACAAAGCTCTGCTCTAATTACTGGATCCAAGGCACACATTGGCCTAACTTGACCACCAATCTGGTCTGACCACGAATCTGGTCCACAATTTTATAAAACAATTCAATTCTATCACAATAACAGAATAAACAATGTAAAGCTAAACAAAATCATAAACAACATTGGATTTCCAATCATGAGATGGTTTCATTCTTCACAAGAAAACAATACGGGAATTACAAAGAATAGCTGTCAGCTGGTGAGAGAATTGGATAACAAAAGAATCAAAGTTTCAGAGTTATAAGGATTTGGTCTTTCAATGTATAAGGTACAATGGTTTGAGTATGTAAGCAATCTTGGTTCAGTGTTCAATATCTAGTTTGTATGTATTTGTGGAGTAATATCATATATTTATGGTTCGTATTCGGGTATTCAATAATCAATGGTTTAGAAAAAATAAGGTTTACGGCTCAAAGATCAATAAATGGAATCAAGATTTAGGGTTCAGTGCTTCAAAGCACTTGCAATATAAAACGGAACTATCAATTATTCATAATATATCTCGAGAAAATTCAGAACACTTGCCTCGTATTAGCTTGCTACATTCTACTAGCTTTCAACCACACTTCTTATTCCTCGACTACTTGCTTCCTTTTCCTATGCCTTTCCTCTTCTGCTCACATAGCATAAGCATCTATCAATACTCAACTCATATGATTCTACTCGATATAAGCTTCTATCTACCCTTCGTTTTACCCAAATCCGATTTACGGATTGAAAGATACGATTAAAGCAGTCATATAACGTGTACATACACATTTAACACGTTAATCTATGCACATATAACACATAACACATAAGATGTTTGAATGAAAATACTTTTCAAAGAAGGTTTGATGTTAAAAGGATTTTTCAGATACCTAATATGGATTTTTAAACATTTTTCAGAATTTAAACAGGTCATTGAACCATTTTTGAAACAATAAACAGGGTTCGGTTGGCCGATTCTGGCTTCAAATAATTTTATAATAATTATCGAGCCTTGAAAACAATTTAGAATAATATTTTAAAGTTCGAAACTATTTTTCGGAATTTTTAAATCAAAAACAATAATTAAATATAATTAATTAATTAATTAAAATCAATTAATAATTAATTAAATCAATTAATTAAATAATTTTCGAATTAATTGACCAATTAACTAATTAATTATTAACTAAAATTAATTAACTAATTATTTCAGATTTATTTTTGAATTAAAAATAATTCTTGGAATTAAAATAATAATTTTTAGAATTTTTAATAATTAAAAATGAATTTCTGTAATTAAAATAAATGGAATATATGATTTTTAAATAATTTTAGACAGCAATCCTATTTTTGCAAACTCTGGGAAGTTCAGGGACCAAATTTCATCGTCCCTAAAAGTTCAGGGACTAAACTGCAATTTTACAATTTATCCCGCTGAAAAAAGACGGGTTCGCCGGAGAACTCGTCTCCGGCATCCTCACACCACCACCACCTCCTGATATCATGTACTACTCACCAGGAATATAACCCAACAATCAAATCATCTTTATAACCCCAGAACTGGCCGGAAAATGCCCGAGAAGTTCGCCGATTCCAGCGAACTTTGTTTGCTTCGATTCGAGCAAACCAGGAATCGTCTGTTGATGTACTATACATGAATCGATTGCAAATTCAACAAGGAACACGATGCAATCAACAAAAATATCTAATAACCCCCAGAACAGAAACCCCTAAATTTCAATTAAGAACATTCATACGGGTCAAAAAAATCAAAAAAACAAAAAAAAACATTCATACGAGTTATAAAACCTAATTTTGAAATTTGAAAATTAAACCCAATTTTGAACATGTTATTGAACTCCAAATCAGTCATATAATATATCAAAATCATCAGGAAGAAAAGCTCTACAATATGCAATCATCAAATCATCCAAACAATCATCCGAACAAAAATTCATAATTTTAATTAAAATAATTCAAAAATAAATAAAAATATATAAAATAAACCTTTGATTCTGCAGTTCTGAAACTTGAAGAAACTGATAGAACACTTCAAAACCACCGTTTTGGTTACTAGAGCTTCCCGAGCAGATTTCAATAACACCTCCAAACTGTAGTTAGATTCTCAGAAAGTTTTATGAATATAAGTATTTTCTCTGTAAAATTATATACTTACTTGCTGCAAATGATTTTCTGTACAAAATAAAATACGGTAAAGACTATTTATAATTACGGAAAATTAGTATCCCGTTGGATCATCCCGGATATAAAATAGTACGTTTATTTATAAAAACAGATCCAAAACGGTACCGGTTTTCGGGATAATTATCCAAATCTGTACAATTTGTACTGCGGTCTTGGTCTCAGCGCCTGGTTACAAGTATTACGAAGTGATAATTATAATAGTTTAATAAAAAGATCCCGTTTATCGAAAATACGAGTTTTATTAATTTACCGAAACAAATTTTGTATCGAAAATATTACGCCGGAACCCACACAGGACAAACCGTATGCCGGATCGAAAAAGTCAAAATATAAAAAATGCTCGGAATATTGCAGTTAGGTTAGGAAGGAGTTCTCGGAAGAGTTTCAGGTTATAAAAATGTAAAAATGGGTGAAGTCGGCTGGTTCCCGATTATATAAAATGATTTAAAAATACTCGGAAAAAGAATTTATTAAATCCATAAATTTTCTATAAAATCATAAATCAACATTAAAATTAATAGAAAAATATGACAATTATCTATATTTTATTTTGGATATATAAAAATTAAAATACTCAATTTATCATATTTTTAAACACCCAAACACATATATCACTTAACAGATAATTCACAGACTAAATACTGAATATGATTAATATTTATTTATTAGCAAAAATAATTACAAGATATATCCCATATATTACATCCTTTCCCCCTTAAAAGGATTCTGTCCTCAGAATCTCCTAAGAAAACAGATGAGGGTATTTTTCTTTCATATCATTTTCTAACTCCCAGGTCGACTCTTCAACCTTTGGGTTTCTCCATAATACTCTTACTAACTTTAGCACTTTATTTCTTAACAATTTCTCTCTTTCTTCTAGAATCTCTATCGGACTCTCTACATATGACAAGTCTTCCTGGAGTTCTATTGGCTCGTATTCAATTACATGCCTGGAGTCTGGATTATACTTCTTAAGCATCAATACGTGAAAAACATTGTGAATGTGCTCCATGCGGGGCTAACGCCAACTCATAAGCTACTTTGCCAACACGCTTTAGAATATCAAAAGGTCCGACATATCTAGGGCTCAGTTTTCCTTTCTTCCCAAATCTTGTCAATCCTTTCCACGGCGACACTTTCAGCAATACTAGATTTCTTTCTTCGAATTCCATATCTTTCCTTGATTGATCTGCATACTTCTTTTGACGGTCTTGTGCTGCTATTAGTCTCTTCTGGATAACTTCAACAACTTCCTTTGTCTGTTGCACCAATTCAGGTCCAAGTATTTTGCATTCTCCTACTTCATCCCAATATACTGGAGACCGACATTTGCGTCCATAAAGAGCTTCATAGGGTGGCATCCCAATGCAGGAATGATAACTGTTGTTGTAAGCAAATTCTACCAAGGGTAAATGCTCATCCCAACTTCCTTTGAAATCAATAGCACAAACACGTAACATGTCTTCAATTTTCTGGATTGTTCGTTCACTTTGGTCGTCCGTCTGTGGATGGTAAGCTGTACTCATATTCAGTCTCGTTCCCAAACATTCTTGAAAACTTTTCCAAAATCTTGAATTAAGTCTCGGATCTCGATCAGATACGATAGACACAGGGACTACATGATGAACTACGATCTCTTTCAGGTATATATGAACCAACTTGTCTAGTGAAAATCTTTCATTTATAGGCATAAAATGAGCTGACTTGGTAAGTTTGTCCACTACAACCCAAATGGCATCGTGATTTGCTTTTGTCCTTGGTAATCCGACTATAAAATCCATGGCAATGTGCTCCCATTTTCCATTCTGGAATCTCTAATGGCTACAACAGTCCACTTGGTCTGTGGTAGTCTGCCTTGACCCTTTGACTTGTGTAGCATCTGCTAACCCATTCTGCAATTTCTCTTTTTATATCTGGCCACCAATAATTTTCCTTTAAGTCTCTATAATTTTTGTACTTCCTGGATGTATTGAATACCTTGAATTATGAGCTTCTTGTAAAATTTCATTCTTTAACTCCGTTACTGGTGGAATCCAAATTCTAGAAGAAAACCTAAGAATACCTTGATCGTCCTTTTGTGTGCACAACTTTTCACCTACCATACGATTAAGGTCCTGATCCATTATTTCCTCTTGACACTTTCTTATCTTTTCTAACAACTCTGGCTGAAAAGTCATACTATACATTTTTACTTCATCAGGCTTGCAAACTCTGATTTTCAATTCCAATTTCCGAAATTCCTTGTATATCTTCTCGGGTACTGATAACACATTCAACTTTTCTTTTCGACTTAAAGCGTTGGCCACAACATTTGCTTTGTCGGGATGGTAGTTAATCGTGCAATCGTAATCCTTAATCAACTTTAACCATCTTCTTTGTCTCATGTTAAGCTCTTTTTGTGTGAATATGTACTTCAAACTTTTGTGATCTGTATAAATCTCGCATTTTCTTCATATAAATAATGTCTCCAAATCTTCAAAGCGAATACTATGGCCGCTAGTTCCAAATCATGAGTATGATACTTTTGCTCGTGCGGTTTCAGTTACCTCGATGCATACGCAATAACCTTATCGTGCTGCATCAGAACACATCCTAGTCCCTTATGAGAAGCATCGCTATAGATTACAAAATTCCCTTGGTCATCTGGAAGTGACAAAACAGGTGCTGTAATTAATCTTTGCTTCAATTCCTGAATGCTTTCTTTTCATTTGTCGTTCCATATAAACTTTTCATTCTTCCGTATAAGCTTTGTCAATGGTGTCGCAATCCTCGAGAAATTTTGAACAAATCGCCGATAATATCCTGCTAATAGCAAGAAACATCATACTTCCGTCGGTGTTTTCGGCCTTTCCCAATTCGTAATAGCTTCAATTTTTACTGGGTCCACTTTGATCCCTTCATTACTGACTATGTGTCCTAAGAACTGAACTTCCTGTAGCCAAAACTCACACTTCGAGAATTTAGCATATAACTTTTTCTTCCTCAAAATCTCCAAAGCTGTCCTCAAATGTTCTACATAATCTTCTTCTATCTTTGAATAAATCAAAATATCATCTATAAACACGATAACAAACTTGTCCAAGTATTCCTTGAAAATCCTGTTCATCAGATCCATTAATGATGCTGGGACATTGGTTAATCCAAAAGACATCACTAAGAATTCATACTGTCCGTATCTTGTTCTGAAAGTTGTCTTTGGTATATCCTCTAGTTTAATCTTCAATTGGTGATATCCCGATCTCAAATCAATCTTGGAAAAGTACTTGGCTCCCTTAACTGGTCAAACAAATCATCAATTTGAGGTAACGGATACTTGTTTTTGATTGTAAGCATGTTGAGCTCTCGATAGTCGATGCACAGTCTCATGCTCCCATCCTTCTTCTTGACAAATAATACCGGTGCACCCCACTGGGATACACTAGGTCTAATTACTCCTTTCTCTAACAATTCTTGCAATTGCTTTGCTAGCTCCTTATTTCGACTAGCGCCATTCTGTACGGGGCCTTGGATACGGGTTCCGTTCCAGGTGCTTAGTCGATTGCAAACTCAATTTCTCTATCTGGAGGAACTCCTGGTAACTCATCTGGGAACACGTTTGGAAATTCATTGACTACCGGAATATCTTCAAGTTTTGATGGCTCCTGACTTCTATCAATTACATATGCAATGAAATGCTCGCATCCTTGTCGTATCAACCTTTTAGCTTGGATCATCGTTAAGAACTTCTTTGCTTGCTTTTGGCCCTTAAACGTTACTATCCTTTCGTCTGGCGTCTTTACAATTACCTTCTTATTATGACAGTTTATATGGGCATCGTGCTTGGATAACCAATCCATTCCTAAGATAACGTCAAACTCTCCTAGCTTAAATGGTATCAAATCCACACAGAACTTATTACCAGAAATCTCAATTTCACAATTCACACAAACTTGATTAACAGATACACGTTCTTGATTTGCCAATTCCACAGTCATTATTTTATTTAAATACTCAACTGGACAATTTAACTTACTAACAAAAACTTGAGAAATAAATGATTGAGTTACTCCCGAATCTATTAACACATTGGCACATAAAGAATTCACATTAAGCTTACCTGCCACGACATCAGTATCTGGATAGCGTTTTTCACAGACATATCAAAAACTCTAGCCCTTGGAGTCTCATTCGCTACTGGAGTAGATCCCATAATCCTCAATGCATTACTGACTGGGGCTGGAGTCTTGCAATCCCTGGCTATATGTCCTGGCTTCCCATATTTAAAACATGTAAACCCAATGGCTGGAACCTTAACTGTTGGATTCCGGGTAGGCTGATCCTTGCTCACTTGCTCTCTTGTTGGCTGGTTGCGACACTCCCTCGAATAGTGCCCTTTCTGATTACACTTGAAACAAACCACACTCAACTTATTACAAACTCCTTCGTGCTTCTTCCCACATACCGGACAATCTGGAAAAGTTAGCCTCAACATATTTGGCTGATTCACATTGGCTGGTTCACATTGGCTGGACGGTTGCCTTGACCTCCGTCGCCTGCATTCTGCTTCCTGAAATTAGAATTCCTTCCTGGCTGAAACTTGCCCTTCTTAAAATTTTGAAACTTCCTTGGCTGTGAGTGTCCTTCGTTCCCTTCAAACTTGTATAAATGGAATCAAGGTTTAGGGTTCAGTGCTTTAAAACACTTGCAATATAAAACAGAACTATCAATTATTCATAATATATCTCGAGAAAGTTCAGAACACTTGCCTTGTATTAGCTTGCTACACTCTACTAGCTTTCAACCACACTTCTTATTCCTCGACTACTTGCTTCCCTTTCCTACAGCTTGCCTCTTCTGCTCACATAGCATAAGCATCTATCGATACTCAACTCATATGATTCTACTAGATATAAGCTTCTATCTATCCTTCGTTTTACCCAAATCCGATTTACGGATTGAAAGATACGATCAAAACAGTCATATAACGTACACATACACATTTAACACGTTAATCAATGCACATATAACACATAGCACATAAGATGCTTGATTGAAAATACTTTTCAAAGAAGGTTTGATGTTAAAAGGATTTTTCAGATACCTAATATGGATTTTTAAACATTTTTCGGAATTTAAACAGGCCGTTGAACCATTTTTGAAACAATTAAACAGGGTTCGGTTGGCCGATTCCGGCTTCAAAATAATTTTATAATAATTATCGAGCCTTGAAAACTATTTGGAATAATATTTTAAAGCTCGAAACTATTTTTCAGAATTTTTAAATCAAAAATAAATAATTAAATCTAATTAAATAATTAATTAAAATCAATTAATAATTAATTAAATCAATTAATCAATTAATTTTCGAACTAATTGACCAACTAACTAATTAATTATTAACTAAAATTAATTAACTAATTAATTCAGATTTATTTTTGAATTAAAAATAATTTTTGGAATTAAAATAATAATTTTTAGAATTTTTAATAATTAAAATGAATTTTTGTAATTAAAATAAATGGAAAATATGATTTTTAAATAATTTATAAATAACAATCCTATTTTTGCAAACTCTGAAAAGTTCAGGGACCAAACTTCATCGTCCCCAAAAGTTCAGGGACTAAACTGCAATTTTGCAGTTTAGCCCGCCGGAAAACGACGGGTTCGACGGAGAACTCCTCCTCACACCACCACCACCTCCAGATATCATCTACTATTCACCAGGAATATAACCCAACAATCAAATCATCTTTATAACCCCAGAACTGGCCGAAAAATGGCCGAGAAGTTCGCCGGTTCTGACAAACTTTATTTGCTTCGATTCGAGCAAAGCAGGAATCGTCTGGTTATGTACTATACATGAATTGATTGTAAATTCAACAAGGAACACGATGCAATCAATAAAAACATATAATAACCCCTAGAACAAACCCCCCTAAATTTCAATTAAAAACATTCATACGGGTTATAAAACCTAATTTTGAAATTCGAAAATTAAACCCAATTTTGAACATGTTTTTGAACTCCAAATCAGTCATATAATATATCAAAATCATCAGGAAGAAAAGCTCTACAATATGCAATCATCAAATCATCCAAACAATCATCCGAACAAAAAATCATAATTTTAATTAAAATAATTCGAAAATAAATAAAAATATATAAAATAAACCTTTGATTATACATTTCTGAAACTTGAAGAAACTGATAGAACACTTCAAAACCTCCGTTTTGGTTACTAGAGCTTCCCAAGCAGATTTCAATAACACCTCCAAACTGTAGTTTGATTCTCAGAAAGTTTTATGAATATAAGTATTTTCTCTGTAAATTATATAATTACTGGCGGAAAATGATTTTCTGTACAAAATAAAATACGGTAAAGGCTATTTATAATTACGGAAAATTAGTATCCCGTTGGATCATCCCGGATATAAAATAGTACGTTTATTTATAAAAACAGATCCAAAACGGTACCGGTTTTCGGGATAATTATCCAAATCTGTACAATTTGTACTGCGGTCTTGGTCTCAGCGCCTGGTTACAAGTATTACGAGGTGATAATTATAATAGTTTAATAAAAAGATCACGTTTATCGAAAATACGAGTTTTATTGATTTACCGAAACAAATTTTGTATCGAAAATATTACGCCGGAACCCACACAGGACAAACCGTACGACGGATCGAAAAAGTCAAAACATGAAAAATGCTCGGAATATTGCAGTTGGGTTAGGAAGGAGTTCTCGGAAGAGTTTCGGGTTATAAAAATGTAAAAATGGGTGAAGTTGGCTGGTTCCCGATTATATAAAATGATTTAAAAATACTTGGAAAAAGAATTTATTAAATCCATAAATTTTCTATAAAATCATAAAGCAACATAAAAATTAATAGAAAAATATGACAATTATCTATATTTTATTTTGGACATATAAAAATTAAAATACTCAATTTATCATATTTTAAAACACCCAAACACATATATCACTTAACAGATAGGTCACAGAATAAATACTGAATATGATTAATATTTATTTATTAGCAAAAATAATTACAAGATATATCCCATATATTACATCCTTTCTCCCTTAAAAGGATTCTGTCCTCAGAATCTCCTAAGAAAATAGATGAGGGTATTTTTCTTTAATGTCATTTTCTAACTCTCAGGTTGACTCTTCAACCTTTGGGTTTCTCCATAATACTCTTACTAACTTTATCACTTTATTTCTTAACAATTTCTCTCTTTCTTCTAGAATCTCTATCGGACTCTCTACATATGACAAGTCTGCCTGGAGTTCTATTGGCTCGTATTCAATTACATGCCTGGAGTCTGGATTATACTTCTTAAGCATCGATACGTGAAAAACATTGTGAATGTGCTCCATGCGGGGGTAACGCCAACTCATAAGCTACTTTGCCAACACGCTTTAGAATCTCAAAAGGTCTGACATATCTAGGGCTCAGTTTTCCTTTCTTCCCAAATCTTGTCAATCCTTTCCACGACGACACTTTCAGCAATATTAGATTTCTTTTTTCGAATTCCATATCTTTCCTTGATTGATCTGCATACTTCTTTTGACGGTCTTGTGCTGCTATTAGTCTCTTCTGGATAACTTCAACAACTTTCTTTGTCTTTTGCACCAATTCAGGTCCAAGTATTTTGCATTCTCCTACTTCATCCCAATATACTCGAGATCGACATTTGCGTCCATAAAGAGCTTCATAGGGTGGCATCCCAATGCTGACATGATAACTGTTGTTGTAAGCAAATTCTACCAAGGGTAAATGCTCATCCCAACTTCCTTTGAAATCAATAGCACAAACACGTAACATGTCTTCAATTTTCTGGATTGTTCGTTCACTTTGGTCGTCCGTCTATGGATGGTAAGCTGTACTCATATTCAGTCTCGTTCCCAAACATTCTTGAAAACTTTTCCAAAATCTTGAATTAAATCTCGGATCTCGATCAGATACGATAGACACAGGGACTAGATGATGAACTACGATCTCTTTCAGGTATATATGAACCAACTTGTCTAGTGAAAATCTTTCATTTATAGGCATAAAATGAGCTGACTTGGTAAGTTTGTCCACTACAACCCAAATGACATCGCGATTTGCTTTTGTCCTTGGTAATCCGACTATAAAATCCATGGCAATGTGCTCCCATTTCCATTCTGGAATCTTTAATGGCTACAACAGTCGACTTGGTCTCTGGTGCTCTGCCTTGACCCTTTGACATGTGTAGCATCTGCTAACCCATTCTGCAATTTCTCTTTTCATATGTGGCCACCAATAATTTTCCTTTAAGTCTCTATACATTTTAGTACTTCCTGGATGGATTGAATATCTTGAATTATGAGCTTCCTGTAAAATTTCATTCTTTAACTCCGTTACTGGTGGAATCCAAATTCTAGAAGAAAATCTAAGAATACCTTGATCGTCCTTTTGTGTGCACAACTTTTCACCTACCATACGATTAAGGTCCTGATCCATTATTTCCTCTTGACACTTTCTTATCTTTTCTAACAACTCTGGCTGAAAAGTCATACTATACATTTTTACTTCATCAGGCTTGCAAACTCTGATTTTCAATTCCAATTTCTGAAATTCCTTGTATATCTTCTCGGGTACTGATAACACATTCAACTTTTCTTTTCGACTTAACGCGTTGGCCACAACATTTGCTTTACCGGGATGGTAGTTAATCGTGCAATCGTAATCCTTAATCAACTCTAACCATCTTCTTTGTCTCAGACCTAAAAGTCAAAACTCCTAACACCTTACCTAGCCTAATTCACCATGATTAAGTCAAAAATAGTACACAGAAAACAGAATTCCTCCATCACCACCAACAACCAGCACAGCTATCAGTAGTTTGCGTCGCAGATAATAATCTGATGCCACTTAACACTCCTCCCCCGCCACCAGTCACCGCAACTTCAGCCCTCGGACTCTTGTTACAGTCATCAAAATTTAAAGAAATGATGGAAATGACTACAACAGCAGAGTACTATCTGATAATTAATTCATCTGATTCTTAACCTCCCAGAAGTTGCAACTTTCCTGACGATATCCAAACGTATTTCGGATCACAGGATTTAAGTAGCTATTATAGTCTTATACTTAAGATATATGAAACATAACAAGTTATGTGTCTAAAAACTTCTTCTGATATTCCAAATGAAATACTGATTACAAACTTAAAGAAAGAATTACAAAACGAATGCTAGAAAATAGGACAATATTCCCACGATATGAGAGACTAATTCCCACAATGTCTCTTCTGATAGAATTATTCAAATAAACCCTATAAACTTGCTAGACACCCAGACCAAGTCAATATAACAAAGGAGACACACGTAGCATGTCTAAAACTACTACCAACATTCTCCTCCGTAGTTTCAAACATGTTTTCCCAGAACCTTGATACCCAATAAATTTCTCAACCTCTCAAACCTTATTGCAAACACTGCCTTAGTTAACAAATCTGCCTTCTGATTTTCACTACTAACATGTTTGACAACCACTTCCCCTCGTCCAATGCATTCTTGAATGAAGTGATATCTAACATCAATATGTTTGCTCCTCCCGTGAAATACAGAATTCTTGGCTAAATCTATAGCCGATTTATTATCAATATAAATAACAAAAGGAAGCACTTGCTTACCAGTCAGTTCCTTCAGAACATTTCTCAGCCAAATGTCTTGGCACGCAGCAGTCATGACTGCCATGAACTCTGCTTCACACGATGATAAGGCGACACACCGTTGCTTCTGTGAGACCCAAGTGACCAGACATTCATTTAAATAAAATATCATAGCCCAGTCGGCTTTCTGTCTTCAATATGTCCTGCAAGGTCACTATCGGAATAACCTGTCAACACATTGTTACCTACATCCTTTGTATACATCAAACCATATTCCAGCATCTCCTTAATGTATCGCAAAATTCGTTTAGCAACATTCAAGTGGTGGACAGTTGGTCTTTCCATATATCGACTCACTAAGCCTACTGAAAAGGCTATATCGGATCTCGTATGTACCAAGTACCGCAGTCCTCCTACCACACTCTTGAACTCCGTTGCATCTACAGCCTTCCCACCTTCGTCCTTTGTGAAATGCTCCTTTGGATCCATTGGGAATTTTCAAGGATTACATTAAGACATTCTACCCCGTTCAAGCACCTTCTTTGCGTACCCGGTCTGCTTCAACTCTTTGAACCCTTCGCCCTGCTTCACTTCTATTCCCAAATAGTAATTCAATCCCCCCATATCGCTCATCTCAAATGTATTACCTATCTGCACCTTGAAATCCTTAATGATAAACAAATTAGTTCCCGTAATGAGTAGGTCATCCACGTATACACCAACAATTAGTGACTCTATTCCTTCTCGTTTAATGTAGACGGCATGTTCATAAGGGCATCTCACGAAACCAGTATCTTCAAGTGTCTTGTTGAGCTTCGAATACCAAGCTCGAGGAGCTTGCCTAAGCCCATATAGTGCCTTAAGTAACCTATAAACTCATTTTTCTTGCCCCATTTTTACGAATCCCTCCGGTTGAGTCACATATACCTCTTCATTAATTTCCCCGTTTAGAAAAGCCATCTTGACGTGAAGATGATGCACTTCCCATGAATTTTTTGCTGCTAATGCTAGAATTAATCAAACAGTTTCAAGGCGTGTACTTGGTGCAAACAGCTCATCAAAGTCAACTCCCCTTTCTTGCACGTATCCTTTTGCAACCAAGCGAGCCTTGTGCTTCACTATGTTTTCGTTGGCATCCTTTTCAGTTTGAATATCCACTTCAATCCAACTTCTTTCTTTCCTGGTGGTAGGTTAGTGAGTTTCTAAGTTCCGTTTTTATCAATTGAATCCATTTCAGTTTGCATAGCCATTCTCCAAACATTGTCTTTCACAGCATGAGCGTATGAATTTGGTTCATCCACTCCCATCAAAAGGAGCTCATCCTCAATCTCCACTTCCTCAGTCTCTTGGTAAATGTCTGCGAGTGGTCTGAATCTTTTTGGAGTTGCACTGTCATCATATGCATCCTTGTTTAGACCCGAGCCGAAGTGTTGTGACACTGGTGTGTGTGCTTCAGATTCTTCTGTAGTGTTACCCTGTTCTTGTCTGGAATTTTCAACTTCAACAATTTCAGCTATAGGCACGTTCGGCACATCAAATAAATATGTGTTGCTTGTTTCTGACTCCCCCTGATCATTCCGATCCCAGGCCTTATGTCTTCAAAAATGATATCATGGCTCACATATAATTTATTTTCTTGAGGATCAAATAGATGGTAGGCTTTAGTCCAAGGTTCTTTGCCTAGGTTAATCACTTCCAAGCTTCTGTCATCAAGTTTTTTAAGTCTATCACCTGACACTTTCATGTGAACAACACATCCAAATATTCGGATATGTCCAATGTTAGGTTTGAACATCGTCCATGCCTCATAGGGTGTTTGCTCAGATAAGGCTCTTGTGGGCAGCCTATTGAGAACATAAACTGCATGCCTAATTGCCTCAGCCCACATTGTAGATGGCATCTTCATTTGTTTTAAGTAGCTTCTTCCCATTTCGACCACTACTGTTCGATTTCTCCTTTCGACCACGCCATTTTGTTGAGGTGTGTATGGTGCTGTAAAATGTCTAGCAATTCCTTGCTCCTCGCAATAAGAAGTAAATTCCTTTAACAGGAATTCCCCTCCACTGTCAGTTGTAAAGGTTCCAATTCCCTCTCTTTTCTCCTTTTCAACCTTAACTTCAACTTTTTTGAAAGCATCAAAGGCATCGCTCTTATTCTTGAGTATATACACCCACATAATGCAGGTGTAATCATCCACCAATAAAAAAATATACCGATTTCCGGAGAGAGTTGTGGGTGTAATAGGACCACACAAGTCTCCATGAACTAGTTCTAACGCATGATTTGCCTTAAAATTTAACTGAGCAGGAAAGGATTTTCTTACTTGTTTAGCCATTAAACACCTGCTGTAAATTTTCTTCGGTTCTGCAATAGCAGGCATCCCTTTCACCATTTTTTTCTTCGACATCAACTCCATAGAGTGGAAGTTTACATGCCCAAGATGCGAGTGTCAGAGCCAGGAGATTTCCTCAGATTTTGTAAGCAGATAAACACTGTCCCATGGTTCTATGACAATTTTGTAGAGTCTGTTACTTGATCTCGTTACCTTCATCAGCAATTTCCTTTGATTATCATATACTCGAAGTAAGTCACCACTGATCACAACTTTATTTCCCCTCTCAGATAATTGGCCAAGGCTGATGATATTATTTTGTAAGGTCGGGATGTAGTAGAAGTCCTGTAGTGTTCTTTCTTCTCCGTTCTTACACTTGAGCTTTATTGATCCTTTTCCCTCAATTTTAATCGTTGATCCGTCATAAAACCTTACATTTCCACCAACACTTTTGTTTAAGACACTGAACTTTGACTCATCACCCGTCATGTGGTTGCTCGCACCATTGTCTAAGTACCAGGCACTTGATTCAGCCACCTTTCCATAACCTGCATATAGTAGTTCTGTTGTTGCTTCTCCTTTGTTCAAAAGAACCAAATTCTTCTCCCTTCCTTCGAATTTTGCAAACAGCAGAGCTGGCTCATCATCCTCAATAGCTGCAATATTAACCTCTGGTTTCAATTCCCTTCCTCGACGAGGTCTTCTGCACTCTGCTGCATAATGTCCCAATATGCCGGAATTGAAACATCTTACTTGGCTTTTATCTCGATTTTTAGCCATAGAATGGATTAATGGATTTGGGCTCGTCCCTTATGTACTGAATTTCTACCTGAGGCTCCTTGATTTAACCTTTTCAGCCACTCTTCTCGTGTGAGTAACAGTTTTTCGCCTTCGTTGTCTCTCTTTCGCCATTCCTCCCCTGTCAACATTAACTGTGCGTCATTGGTAGTGACAGTTCCCCTCAGCCTTTCTTCGTGAGCCTTCAGTGCCCCAATTGCTTCTTCAAGAGACATGGTTTCCAGATTTCCAAATTGTTCTAACGTGGAAGCAATTTGGAGGAACTTGGATGGGACGACACACAATAGCTTCTTTACCACGTACGACTCAGCCACAGGCTCTCCTATTGCTCGTATATTTGATACGATGCCATTGATTTTCATGTAAAAATCATCTATCTGATCAGCATCCTTCATGGTTAAGGATTCGAATTCGGCTTTCAGCGTCTGAACCTTCGCCTGTTTAACTTTGTCTGCTCCTTGACTCATGGTTTTGATCGCCTCCCAGGCATCTTTGGCTATTTTCTTCTCAGCAATTGACAACAGGTATTCTTCAGGGATACCCTGATAAATCATAGCCAGTGCAATCTTATATGTCTTACTGTCGATGACTCCTTTGGGGTCGTTGCTTTACAGCCTCCCACACTCCATATGCCTTCATGTAGATACTCATCTTCATCGACCATGCCGAATAGTTCCTTTTTGTCAGAGTCGGGTAACTAAGGCCAAGAGACCCTTTGAACTTATCCATCCCAGTCTTTGACATTCACTCGTACACCTGCCTAGGCTCTGATACCAAAATATAGTCTTATACTTAAGATATATGAATTAGAGAAACAAACAAAGCAAGTTATGTATTTAAAGCCTTCTTCTGATATTCCAAATAAAATACTGATTACAAACTTAAAGAAAGAATTACAAAATGAATGCTAGAAAATTGGACAACGTTCCCACGATATGAGAAACTAATTCCTACAATGTCTCTTCTGATAGAATTATTCAAATAAACCTTATAAACTTGCTAGACACCCATACCAAGTCAATATAACAAAGGAGACACACGTACCATGTCTAAAACTACTACCAATAACTATACTGATGGAGACGAATTCATATTTGGTGATGTCAACTCCCTCATGCGACCTTTGTTGCATGATGACTCATCATCATCAAATAGAATAGATCATTATTTTTAGAAATTAAAAATTATTTAATTAGTCTTACATGCAAACGCATTCAATAAGGGGTAGCAACAACATCCCGAGGAGACAACTACACAATCGATCCGACAATTAGTTAGAAATTTACTTTTTGTAGATAGAAAATAAAGATGATGGAGTAATTTTGTATTTTTAATTTTTTTTAATAAATTGCATTGCCTTTTAAATACATTAACTAGCTGTTAAGTAGAGGCTAAAGCTTCTTCTTTAGTTGCGGCATGGAAAGTCGAAGGGATAATGTGGTTCGGCAAAGGCCGGTTGACGACTTGGACAAGGGTGTCAATCACCGGAGTTGCTCTTATGTACGTAGTTAATATTTTATTCTTCATTTATAGTTTCCTCTTCTTATTGAAGTATAATTATATAAGTTGTGGAGCCTGATGTCAATGAAAAATATATACATCACAATTATAATTCAAGATTTTTTCTCATGTTTTTTCCTTATATATCTTGTACTCAACATCTCGAAATGTTTTTTATATAGTACATTAGGTTAATTTATTCTAGTTAATGAATTTTTATTTTATGCCGGCTAAATTAAAAAGTAAAGGATACTTCCACTAAGAATCACAGTACGTTACATGTGGCACCCTCCAAACCCAGGTCAGAATTTTGGGGTCCACACACACACACCTTATTAATAACCTGCTTATAACAATAATAAAGATAATAATATACAGTGACCCTACTTACCAGCTACCACGGATCACAATAGGTTAAAGTATGCACACAAGCCACATACACACACACACACTTATATTACAAACGCCCAAATCCCAACTATTTAAACTTACAACTGAATATTAAACATTATTACAAACTTTACAAACTTAAACTACTCCAAAAGTCGTTATCTAGCTTATTCCGATCAACCTAAAATCCTAGCTCTCGCACTGGATTGGGGATCCTTGCTACTAACCGATTTCTTCTTAACTGAAAAAGAGTATAAACAAAATCGCACAAATGAGCTAACTAGCTCAGCAAGTCAAATTGACAATACTGAGAATAAATAATGATCAAGTGAAATGATTTGAGGTGTCAAGTGAACAATGGATAATGATTCAGAATTGGATATTAATTCTTCATTTTAAAAACCAAGGTTAGGCTGCTGATCAGTCACGCACTAACCCCGAGCAGGGCACAAAGCTCTGCTCTAATTACTGGATCCAAGGCACACATTGGCCTAACTTGACCACCAATCTGGTCTGACCACGAATCTGGTCCACAATTTTATAAAACAATTCAATTCTATCACAATAACAGAATAAACAATGTAAAGCTAAACAAAATCATAAACAACATTGGATTTCCAATCATGAGATGGTTTCATTCTTCACAAGAAAACAATACGGGAATTACAAAGAATAGCTGTCAGCTGGTGAGAGAATTGGATAACAAAAGAATCAAAGTTTCAGAGTTATAAGGATTTGGTCTTTCAATGTATAAGGTACAATGGTTTGAGTATGTAAGCAATCTTGGTTCAGTGTTCAATATCTAGTTTGTATGTATTTGTGGAGTAATATCATATATTTATGGTTCGTATTCGGGTATTCAATAATCAATGGTTTAGAAAAAATAAGGTTTACGGCTCAAAGATCAATAAATGGAATCAAGATTTAGGGTTCAGTGCTTCAAAGCACTTGCAATATAAAACGGAACTATCAATTATTCATAATATATCTCGAGAAAATTCAGAACACTTGCCTCGTATTAGCTTGCTACATTCTACTAGCTTTCAACCACACTTCTTATTCCTCGACTACTTGCTTCCTTTTCCTATGCCTTTCCTCTTCTGCTCACATAGCATAAGCATCTATCAATACTCAACTCATATGATTCTACTCGATATAAGCTTCTATCTACCCTTCGTTTTACCCAAATCCGATTTACGGATTGAAAGATACGATTAAAGCAGTCATATAACGTGTACATACACATTTAACACGTTAATCTATGCACATATAACACATAACACATAAGATGTTTGAATGAAAATACTTTTCAAAGAAGGTTTGATGTTAAAAGGATTTTTCAGATACCTAATATGGATTTTTAAACATTTTTCAGAATTTAAACAGGTCATTGAACCATTTTTGAAACAATAAACAGGGTTCGGTTGGCCGATTCTGGCTTCAAATAATTTTATAATAATTATCGAGCCTTGAAAACAATTTAGAATAATATTTTAAAGTTCGAAACTATTTTTCGGAATTTTTAAATCAAAAACAAATAATTAATATAATTAATTAATTAATTAAAATCAATTAATAATTAATTAAATCAATTAATTAAATAATTTTCGAATTAATTGACCAATTAACTAATTAATTATTAACTAAAATTAATTAACTAATTATTTCAGATTTATTTTTGAATTAAAAATAATTCTTGGAATTAAAATAATAATTTTTAGAATTTTTAATAATTAAAAATGAATTTCTGTAATTAAAATAAATGGAATATATGATTTTTAAATAATTTTAGACAGCAATCCTATTTTGCAAACTCTGGGAAGTTCAGGGACCAAATTTCATCGTCCCTAAAAGTTCAGGGACTAAACTGCAATTTTACAATTTATCCCGCTGAAAAAAGACGGGTTCGCCGGAGAACTCGTCTCCGGCATCCTCACACCACCACCACCTCCTGATATCATGTACTACTCACCAGGAATATAACCCAACAATCAAATCATCTTTATAACCCCAGAACTGGCCGGAAAATGCCCGAGAAGTTCGCCGATTCCAGCGAACTTTGTTTGCTTCGATTCGAGCAAACCAGGAATCGTCTGTTGATGTACTATACATGAATCGATTGCAAATTCAACAAGGAACACGATGCAATCAACAAAATATCTAATAACCCCCAGAACAGAAACCCCTAAATTTCAATTAAGAACATTCATACGGGTCAAAAAAATCAAAAAAACAAAAAAAAACATTCATACGAGTTATAAAACCTAATTTTGAAATTTGAAAATTAAACCCAATTTTGAACATGTTATTGAACTCCAAATCAGTCATATAATATATCAAAATCATCAGGAAGAAAAGCTCTACAATATGCAATCATCAAATCATCCAAACAATCATCCGAACAAAAATTCATAATTTTAATTAAAATAATTCAAAAATAAATAAAAATATATAAAATAAACCTTTGATTCTGCAGTTCTGAAACTTGAAGAAACTGATAGAACACTTCAAAACCACCGTTTTGGTTACTAGAGCTTCCCGAGCAGATTTCAATAACACCTCCAAACTGTAGTTAGATTCTCAGAAAGTTTTATGAATATAAGTATTTTCTCTGTAAAATTATATACTTACTTGCTGCAAATGATTTTCTGTACAAAATAAAATACGGTAAAGACTATTTATAATTACGGAAAATTAGTATCCCGTTGGATCATCCCGGATATAAAATAGTACGTTTATTTATAAAAACAGATCCAAAACGGTACCGGTTTTCGGGATAATTATCCAAATCTGTACAATTTGTACTGCGGTCTTGGTCTCAGCGCCTGGTTACAAGTATTACGAAGTGATAATTATAATAGTTTAATAAAAAGATCCCGTTTATCGAAAATACGAGTTTTATTAATTTACCGAAACAAATTTTGTATCGAAAATATTACGCCGGAACCCACACAGGACAAACCGTATGCCGGATCGAAAAAGTCAAAATATAAAAAATGCTCGGAATATTGCAGTTAGGTTAGGAAGGAGTTCTCGGAAGAGTTTCAGGTTATAAAAATGTAAAAATGGGTGAAGTCGGCTGGTTCCCGATTATATAAAATGATTTAAAAATACTCGGAAAAAGAATTTATTAAATCCATAAATTTTCTATAAAATCATAAATCAACATTAAAATTAATAGAAAAATATGACAATTATCTATATTTTATTTTGGATATATAAAAATTAAAATACTCAATTTATCATATTTTTAAACACCCAAACACATATATCACTTAACAGATAATTCACAGACTAAATACTGAATATGATTAATATTTATTTATTAGCAAAAATAATTACAAGATATATCCCATATATTACATCCTTTCCCCCTTAAAAGGATTCTGTCCTCAGAATCTCCTAAGAAAACAGATGAGGGTATTTTTCTTTCATATCATTTTCTAACTCCCAGGTCGACTCTTCAACCTTTGGGTTTCTCCATAATACTCTTACTAACTTTAGCACTTTATTTCTTAACAATTTCTCTCTTTCTTCTAGAATCTCTATCGGACTCTCTACATATGACAAGTCTTCCTGGAGTTCTATTGGCTCGTATTCAATTACATGCCTGGAGTCTGGATTATACTTCTTAAGCATCAATACGTGAAAAACATTGTGAATGTGCTCCATGCGGGGCTAACGCCAACTCATAAGCTACTTTGCCAACACGCTTTAGAATATCAAAAGGTCCGACATATCTAGGGCTCAGTTTTCCTTTCTTCCCAAATCTTGTCAATCCTTTCCACGGCGACACTTTCAGCAATACTAGATTTCTTTCTTCGAATTCCATATCTTTCCTTGATTGATCTGCATACTTCTTTTGACGGTCTTGTGCTGCTATTAGTCTCTTCTGGATAACTTCAACAACTTCCTTTGTCTGTTGCACCAATTCAGGTCCAAGTATTTTGCATTCTCCTACTTCATCCCAATATACTGGAGACCGACATTTGCGTCCATAAAGAGCTTCATAGGGTGGCATCCCAATGCAGGAATGATAACTGTTGTTGTAAGCAAATTCTACCAAGGGTAAATGCTCATCCCAACTTCCTTTGAAATCAATAGCACAAACACGTAACATGTCTTCAATTTTCTGGATTGTTCGTTCACTTTGGTCGTCCGTCTGTGGATGGTAAGCTGTACTCATATTCAGTCTCGTTCCCAAACATTCTTGAAAACTTTTCCAAAATCTTGAATTAAGTCTCGGATCTCGATCAGATACGATAGACACAGGGACTACATGATGAACTACGATCTCTTTCAGGTATATATGAACCAACTTGTCTAGTGAAAATCTTTCATTTATAGGCATAAAATGAGCTGACTTGGTAAGTTTGTCCACTACAACCCAAATGGCATCGTGATTTGCTTTTGTCCTTGGTAATCCGACTATAAAATCCATGGCAATGTGCTCCCATTTTCCATTCTGGAATCTCTAATGGCTACAACAGTCCACTTGGTCTGTGGTAGTCTGCCTTGACCCTTTGACTTGTGTAGCATCTGCTAACCCATTCTGCAATTTCTCTTTTTATATCTGGCCACCAATAATTTTCCTTTAAGTCTCTATAATTTTTGTACTTCCTGGATGTATTGAATACCTTGAATTATGAGCTTCTTGTAAAATTTCATTCTTTAACTCCGTTACTGGTGGAATCCAAATTCTAGAAGAAAACCTAAGAATACCTTGATCGTCCTTTTGTGTGCACAACTTTTCACCTACCATACGATTAAGGTCCTGATCCATTATTTCCTCTTGACACTTTCTTATCTTTTCTAACAACTCTGGCTGAAAAGTCATACTATACATTTTTACTTCATCAGGCTTGCAAACTCTGATTTTCAATTCCAATTTCCGAAATTCCTTGTATATCTTCTCGGGTACTGATAACACATTCAACTTTTCTTTTCGACTTAAAGCGTTGGCCACAACATTTGCTTTGTCGGGATGGTAGTTAATCGTGCAATCGTAATCCTTAATCAACTTTAACCATCTTCTTTGTCTCATGTTAAGCTCTTTTTGTGTGAATATGTACTTCAAACTTTTGTGATCTGTATAAATCTCGCATTTTCTTCATATAAATAATGTCTCCAAATCTTCAAAGCGAATACTATGGCCGCTAGTTCCAAATCATGAGTATGATACTTTTGCTCGTGCGGTTTCAGTTACCTCGATGCATACGCAATAACCTTATCGTGCTGCATCAGAACACATCCTAGTCCCTTATGAGAAGCATCGCTATAGATTACAAAATTCCCTTGGTCATCTGGAAGTGACAAAACAGGTGCTGTAATTAATCTTTGCTTCAATTCCTGAATGCTTTCTTTTCATTTGTCGTTCCATATAAACTTTTCATTCTTCCGTATAAGCTTTGTCAATGGTGTCGCAATCCTCGAGAAATTTTGAACAAATCGCCGATAATATCCTGCTAATAGCAAGAAACATCATACTTCCGTCGGTGTTTTCGGCCTTTCCCAATTCGTAATAGCTTCAATTTTTACTGGGTCCACTTTGATCCCTTCATTACTGACTATGTGTCCTAAGAACTGAACTTCCTGTAGCCAAAACTCACACTTCGAGAATTTAGCATATAACTTTTTCTTCCTCAAAATCTCCAAAGCTGTCCTCAAATGTTCTACATAATCTTCTTCTATCTTTGAATAAATCAAAATATCATCTATAAACACGATAACAAACTTGTCCAAGTATTCCTTGAAAATCCTGTTCATCAGATCCATTAATGATGCTGGGACATTGGTTAATCCAAAAGACATCACTAAGAATTCATACTGTCCGTATCTTGTTCTGAAAGTTGTCTTTGGTATATCCTCTAGTTTAATCTTCAATTGGTGATATCCCGATCTCAAATCAATCTTGGAAAAGTACTTGGCTCCCTTAACTGGTCAAACAAATCATCAATTTGAGGTAACGGATACTTGTTTTTGATTGTAAGCATGTTGAGCTCTCGATAGTCGATGCACAGTCTCATGCTCCCATCCTTCTTCTTGACAAATAATACCGGTGCACCCCACTGGGATACACTAGGTCTAATTACTCCTTTCTCTAACAATTCTTGCAATTGCTTTGCTAGCTCCTTATTTCGACTAGCGCCATTCTGTACGGGGCCTTGGATACGGGTTCCGTTCCAGGTGCTTAGTCGATTGCAAACTCAATTTCTCTATCTGGAGGAACTCCTGGTAACTCATCTGGGAACACGTTTGGAAATTCATTGACTACCGGAATATCTTCAAGTTTTGATGGCTCCTGACTTCTATCAATTACATATGCAATGAAATGCTCGCATCCTTGTCGTATCAACCTTTTAGCTTGGATCATCGTTAAGAACTTCTTTGCTTGCTTTTGGCCCTTAAACGTTACTATCCTTTCGTCTGGCGTCTTTACAATTACCTTCTTATTATGACAGTTTATATGGGCATCGTGCTTGGATAACCAATCCATTCCTAAGATAACGTCAAACTCTCCTAGCTTAAATGGTATCAAATCCACACAGAACTTATTACCAGAAATCTCAATTTCACAATTCACACAAACTTGATTAACAGATACACGTTCTTGATTTGCCAATTCCACAGTCATTATTTTATTTAAATACTCAACTGGACAATTTAACTTACTAACAAAAACTTGAGAAATAAATGATTGAGTTACTCCCGAATCTATTAACACATTGGCACATAAAGAATTCACATTAAGCTTACCTGCCACGACATCAGTATCTGGATAGCGTTTTTCACAGACATATCAAAAACTCTAGCCCTTGGAGTCTCATTCGCTACTGGAGTAGATCCCATAATCCTCAATGCATTACTGACTGGGGCTGGAGTCTTGCAATCCCTGGCTATATGTCCTGGCTTCCCATATTTAAAACATGTAAACCCAATGGCTGGAACCTTAACTGTTGGATTCCGGGTAGGCTGATCCTTGCTCACTTGCTCTCTTGTTGGCTGGTTGCGACACTCCCTCGAATAGTGCCCTTTCTGATTACACTTGAAACAAACCACACTCAACTTATTACAAACTCCTTCGTGCTTCTTCCCACATACCGGACAATCTGGAAAAGTTAGCCTCAACATATTTGGCTGATTCACATTGGCTGGTTCACATTGGCTGGACGGTTGCCTTGACCTCCGTCGCCTGCATTCTGCTTCCTGAAATTAGAATTCCTTCCTGGCTGAAACTTGCCCTTCTTAAAATTTTGAAACTTCCTTGGCTGTGAGTGTCCTTCGTTCCCTTCAAACTTGTATAAATGGAATCAAGGTTTAGGGTTCAGTGCTTTAAAACACTTGCAATATAAAACAGAACTATCAATTATTCATAATATATCTCGAGAAAGTTCAGAACACTTGCCTTGTATTAGCTTGCTACACTCTACTAGCTTTCAACCACACTTCTTATTCCTCGACTACTTGCTTCCCTTTCCTACAGCTTGCCTCTTCTGCTCACATAGCATAAGCATCTATCGATACTCAACTCATATGATTCTACTAGATATAAGCTTCTATCTATCCTTCGTTTTACCCAAATCCGATTTACGGATTGAAAGATACGATCAAAACAGTCATATAACGTACACATACACATTTAACACGTTAATCAATGCACATATAACACATAGCACATAAGATGCTTGATTGAAAATACTTTTCAAAGAAGGTTTGATGTTAAAAGGATTTTTCAGATACCTAATATGGATTTTTAAACATTTTTCGGAATTTAAACAGGCCGTTGAACCATTTTTGAAACAATTAAACAGGGTTCGGTTGGCCGATTCCGGCTTCAAAATAATTTTATAATAATTATCGAGCCTTGAAAACTATTTGGAATAATATTTTAAAGCTCGAAACTATTTTTCAGAATTTTTAAATCAAAAATAAATAATTAAATCTAATTAAATAATTAATTAAAATCAATTAATAATTAATTAAATCAATTAATCAATTAATTTTCGAACTAATTGACCAACTAACTAATTAATTATTAACTAAAATTAATTAACTAATTAATTCAGATTTATTTTTGAATTAAAAATAATTTTTGGAATTAAAATAATAATTTTTAGAATTTTTAATAATTAAAATGAATTTTTGTAATTAAAATAAATGGAAAATATGATTTTTAAATAATTTATAAATAACAATCCTATTTTTGCAAACTCTGAAAAGTTCAGGGACCAAACTTCATCGTCCCCAAAAGTTCAGGGACTAAACTGCAATTTTGCAGTTTAGCCCGCCGGAAAACGACGGGTTCGACGGAGAACTCCTCCTCACACCACCACCACCTCCAGATATCATCTACTATTCACCAGGAATATAACCCAACAATCAAATCATCTTTATAACCCCAGAACTGGCCGAAAAATGGCCGAGAAGTTCGCCGGTTCTGACAAACTTTATTTGCTTCGATTCGAGCAAAGCAGGAATCGTCTGGTTATGTACTATACATGAATTGATTGTAAATTCAACAAGGAACACGATGCAATCAATAAAAACATATAATAACCCCTAGAACAAACCCCCCTAAATTTCAATTAAAAACATTCATACGGGTTATAAAACCTAATTTTGAAATTCGAAAATTAAACCCAATTTTGAACATGTTTTTGAACTCCAAATCAGTCATATAATATATCAAAATCATCAGGAAGAAAAGCTCTACAATATGCAATCATCAAATCATCCAAACAATCATCCGAACAAAAAATCATAATTTTAATTAAAATAATTCGAAAATAAATAAAAATATATAAAATAAACCTTTGATTATACATTTCTGAAACTTGAAGAAACTGATAGAACACTTCAAAACCTCCGTTTTGGTTACTAGAGCTTCCCAAGCAGATTTCAATAACACCTCCAAACTGTAGTTTGATTCTCAGAAAGTTTTATGAATATAAGTATTTTCTCTGTAAATTATATAATTACTGGCGGAAAATGATTTTCTGTACAAAATAAAATACGGTAAAGGCTATTTATAATTACGGAAAATTAGTATCCCGTTGGATCATCCCGGATATAAAATAGTACGTTTATTTATAAAAACAGATCCAAAACGGTACCGGTTTTCGGGATAATTATCCAAATCTGTACAATTTGTACTGCGGTCTTGGTCTCAGCGCCTGGTTACAAGTATTACGAGGTGATAATTATAATAGTTTAATAAAAAGATCACGTTTATCGAAAATACGAGTTTTATTGATTTACCGAAACAAATTTTGTATCGAAAATATTACGCCGGAACCCACACAGGACAAACCGTACGACGGATCGAAAAAGTCAAAACATGAAAAATGCTCGGAATATTGCAGTTGGGTTAGGAAGGAGTTCTCGGAAGAGTTTCGGGTTATAAAAATGTAAAAATGGGTGAAGTTGGCTGGTTCCCGATTATATAAAATGATTTAAAAATACTTGGAAAAAGAATTTATTAAATCCATAAATTTTCTATAAAATCATAAAGCAACATAAAAATTAATAGAAAAATATGACAATTATCTATATTTTATTTTGGACATATAAAAATTAAAATACTCAATTTATCATATTTTAAAACACCCAAACACATATATCACTTAACAGATAGGTCACAGAATAAATACTGAATATGATTAATATTTATTTATTAGCAAAAATAATTACAAGATATATCCCATATATTACATCCTTTCTCCCTTAAAAGGATTCTGTCCTCAGAATCTCCTAAGAAAATAGATGAGGGTATTTTTCTTTAATGTCATTTTCTAACTCTCAGGTTGACTCTTCAACCTTTGGGTTTCTCCATAATACTCTTACTAACTTTATCACTTTATTTCTTAACAATTTCTCTCTTTCTTCTAGAATCTCTATCGGACTCTCTACATATGACAAGTCTGCCTGGAGTTCTATTGGCTCGTATTCAATTACATGCCTGGAGTCTGGATTATACTTCTTAAGCATCGATACGTGAAAAACATTGTGAATGTGCTCCATGCGGGGGTAACGCCAACTCATAAGCTACTTTGCCAACACGCTTTAGAATCTCAAAAGGTCTGACATATCTAGGGCTCAGTTTTCCTTTCTTCCCAAATCTTGTCAATCCTTTCCACGACGACACTTTCAGCAATATTAGATTTCTTTTTTCGAATTCCATATCTTTCCTTGATTGATCTGCATACTTCTTTTGACGGTCTTGTGCTGCTATTAGTCTCTTCTGGATAACTTCAACAACTTTCTTTGTCTTTTGCACCAATTCAGGTCCAAGTATTTTGCATTCTCCTACTTCATCCCAATATACTCGAGATCGACATTTGCGTCCATAAAGAGCTTCATAGGGTGGCATCCCAATGCTGACATGATAACTGTTGTTGTAAGCAAATTCTACCAAGGGTAAATGCTCATCCCAACTTCCTTTGAAATCAATAGCACAAACACGTAACATGTCTTCAATTTTCTGGATTGTTCGTTCACTTTGGTCGTCCGTCTATGGATGGTAAGCTGTACTCATATTCAGTCTCGTTCCCAAACATTCTTGAAAACTTTTCCAAAATCTTGAATTAAATCTCGGATCTCGATCAGATACGATAGACACAGGGACTAGATGATGAACTACGATCTCTTTCAGGTATATATGAACCAACTTGTCTAGTGAAAATCTTTCATTTATAGGCATAAAATGAGCTGACTTGGTAAGTTTGTCCACTACAACCCAAATGACATCGCGATTTGCTTTTGTCCTTGGTAATCCGACTATAAAATCCATGGCAATGTGCTCCCATTTCCATTCTGGAATCTTTAATGGCTACAACAGTCGACTTGGTCTCTGGTGCTCTGCCTTGACCCTTTGACATGTGTAGCATCTGCTAACCCATTCTGCAATTTCTCTTTTCATATGTGGCCACCAATAATTTTCCTTTAAGTCTCTATACATTTTAGTACTTCCTGGATGGATTGAATATCTTGAATTATGAGCTTCCTGTAAAATTTCATTCTTTAACTCCGTTACTGGTGGAATCCAAATTCTAGAAGAAAATCTAAGAATACCTTGATCGTCCTTTTGTGTGCACAACTTTTCACCTACCATACGATTAAGGTCCTGATCCATTATTTCCTCTTGACACTTTCTTATCTTTTCTAACAACTCTGGCTGAAAAGTCATACTATACATTTTTACTTCATCAGGCTTGCAAACTCTGATTTTCAATTCCAATTTCTGAAATTCCTTGTATATCTTCTCGGGTACTGATAACACATTCAACTTTTCTTTTCGACTTAACGCGTTGGCCACAACATTTGCTTTACCGGGATGGTAGTTAATCGTGCAATCGTAATCCTTAATCAACTCTAACCATCTTCTTTGTCTCAGACCTAAAAGTCAAAACTCCTAACACCTTACCTAGCCTAATTCACCATGATTAAGTCAAAAATAGTACACAGAAAACAGAATTCCTCCATCACCACCAACAACCAGCACAGCTATCAGTAGTTTGCGTCGCAGATAATAATCTGATGCCACTTAACACTCCTCCCCCGCCACCAGTCACCGCAACTTCAGCCCTCGGACTCTTGTTACAGTCATCAAAATTTAAAGAAATGATGGAAATGACTACAACAGCAGAGTACTATCTGATAATTAATTCATCTGATTCTTAACCTCCCAGAAGTTGCAACTTTCCTGACGATATCCAAACGTATTTCGGATCACAGGATTTAAGTAGCTATTATAGTCTTATACTTAAGATATATGAAACATAACAAGTTATGTGTCTAAAAACTTCTTCTGATATTCCAAATGAAATACTGATTACAAACTTAAAGAAAGAATTACAAAACGAATGCTAGAAAATAGGACAATATTCCCACGATATGAGAGACTAATTCCCACAATGTCTCTTCTGATAGAATTATTCAAATAAACCCTATAAACTTGCTAGACACCCAGACCAAGTCAATATAACAAAGGAGACACACGTAGCATGTCTAAAACTACTACCAACATTCTCCTCCGTAGTTTCAAACATGTTTTCCCAGAACCTTGATACCCAATAAATTTCTCAACCTCTCAAACCTTATTGCAAACACTGCCTTAGTTAACAAATCTGCCTTCTGATTTTCACTACTAACATGTTTGACAACCACTTCCCCTCGTCCAATGCATTCTTGAATGAAGTGATATCTAACATCAATATGTTTGCTCCTCCCGTGAAATACAGAATTCTTGGCTAAATCTATAGCCGATTTATTATCAATATAAATAACAAAAGGAAGCACTTGCTTACCAGTCAGTTCCTTCAGAACATTTCTCAGCCAAATGTCTTGGCACGCAGCAGTCATGACTGCCATGAACTCTGCTTCACACGATGATAAGGCGACACACCGTTGCTTCTGTGAGACCCAAGTGACCAGACATTCATTTAAATAAAATATCATAGCCCAGTCGGCTTTCTGTCTTCAATATGTCCTGCAAGGTCACTATCGGAATAACCTGTCAACACATTGTTACCTACATCCTTTGTATACATCAAACCATATTCCAGCATCTCCTTAATGTATCGCAAAATTCGTTTAGCAACATTCAAGTGGTGGACAGTTGGTCTTTCCATATATCGACTCACTAAGCCTACTGAAAAGGCTATATCGGATCTCGTATGTACCAAGTACCGCAGTCCTCCTACCACACTCTTGAACTCCGTTGCATCTACAGCCTTCCCACCTTCGTCCTTTGTGAAATGCTCCTTTGGATCCATTGGGAATTTTCAAGGATTACATTAAGACATTCTACCCCGTTCAAGCACCTTCTTTGCGTACCCGGTCTGCTTCAACTCTTTGAACCCTTCGCCCTGCTTCACTTCTATTCCCAAATAGTAATTCAATCCCCCCATATCGCTCATCTCAAATGTATTACCTATCTGCACCTTGAAATCCTTAATGATAAACAAATTAGTTCCCGTAATGAGTAGGTCATCCACGTATACACCAACAATTAGTGACTCTATTCCTTCTCGTTTAATGTAGACGGCATGTTCATAAGGGCATCTCACGAAACCAGTATCTTCAAGTGTCTTGTTGAGCTTCGAATACCAAGCTCGAGGAGCTTGCCTAAGCCCATATAGTGCCTTAAGTAACCTATAAACTCATTTTTCTTGCCCCATTTTTACGAATCCCTCCGGTTGAGTCACATATACCTCTTCATTAATTTCCCCGTTTAGAAAAGCCATCTTGACGTGAAGATGATGCACTTCCCATGAATTTTTTGCTGCTAATGCTAGAATTAATCAAACAGTTTCAAGGCGTGTACTTGGTGCAAACAGCTCATCAAAGTCAACTCCCCTTTCTTGCACGTATCCTTTTGCAACCAAGCGAGCCTTGTGCTTCACTATGTTTTCGTTGGCATCCTTTTCAGTTTGAATATCCACTTCAATCCAACTTCTTTCTTTCCTGGTGGTAGGTTAGTGAGTTTCTAAGTTCCGTTTTTATCAATTGAATCCATTTCAGTTTGCATAGCCATTCTCCAAACATTGTCTTTCACAGCATGAGCGTATGAATTTGGTTCATCCACTCCCATCAAAAGGAGCTCATCCTCAATCTCCACTTCCTCAGTCTCTTGGTAAATGTCTGCGAGTGGTCTGAATCTTTTTGGAGTTGCACTGTCATCATATGCATCCTTGTTTAGACCCGAGCCGAAGTGTTGTGACACTGGTGTGTGTGCTTCAGATTCTTCTGTAGTGTTACCCTGTTCTTGTCTGGAATTTTCAACTTCAACAATTTCAGCTATAGGCACGTTCGGCACATCAAATAAATATGTGTTGCTTGTTTCTGACTCCCCCTGATCATTCCGATCCCAGGCCTTATGTCTTCAAAAATGATATCATGGCTCACATATAATTTATTTTCTTGAGGATCAAATAGATGGTAGGCTTTAGTCCAAGGTTCTTTGCCTAGGTTAATCACTTCCAAGCTTCTGTCATCAAGTTTTTTAAGTCTATCACCTGACACTTTCATGTGAACAACACATCCAAATATTCGGATATGTCCAATGTTAGGTTTGAACATCGTCCATGCCTCATAGGGTGTTTGCTCAGATAAGGCTCTTGTGGGCAGCCTATTGAGAACATAAACTGCATGCCTAATTGCCTCAGCCCACATTGTAGATGGCATCTTCATTTGTTTTAAGTAGCTTCTTCCCATTTCGACCACTACTGTTCGATTTCTCCTTTCGACCACGCCATTTTGTTGAGGTGTGTATGGTGCTGTAAAATGTCTAGCAATTCCTTGCTCCTCGCAATAAGAAGTAAATTCCTTTAACAGGAATTCCCCTCCACTGTCAGTTGTAAAGGTTCCAATTCCCTCTCTTTTCTCCTTTTCAACCTTAACTTCAACTTTTTTGAAAGCATCAAAGGCATCGCTCTTATTCTTGAGTATATACACCCACATA
The DNA here is from genome assembly GCF_009905375.1 of Apium graveolens. NCBI lineage: Eukaryota > Viridiplantae > Streptophyta > Magnoliopsida > Apiales > Apiaceae > Apium > Apium graveolens. The sequence goes on from NC_133648.1 coordinate 316,120,929, forward strand.
ATGCAGGTGTAATCATCCACCAATAAAAAAATATACCGATTTCCGGAGAGAGTTGTGGGTGTAATAGGACCACACAAGTCTCCATGAACTAGTTCTAACGCATGATTTGCCTTAAAATTTAACTGAGCAGGAAAGGATTTTCTTACTTGTTTAGCCATTAAACACCTGCTGTAAATTTTCTTCGGTTCTGCAATAGCAGGCATCCCTTTCACCATTTTTTTCTTCGACATCAACTCCATAGAGTGGAAGTTTACATGCCCAAGATGCGAGTGTCAGAGCCAGGAGATTTCCTCAGATTTTGTAAGCAGATAAACACTGTCCCATGGTTCTATGACAATTTTGTAGAGTCTGTTACTTGATCTCGTTACCTTCATCAGCAATTTCCTTTGATTATCATATACTCGAAGTAAGTCACCACTGATCACAACTTTATTTCCCCTCTCAGATAATTGGCCAAGGCTGATGATATTATTTTGTAAGGTCGGGATGTAGTAGAAGTCCTGTAGTGTTCTTTCTTCTCCGTTCTTACACTTGAGCTTTATTGATCCTTTTCCCTCAATTTTAATCGTTGATCCGTCATAAAACCTTACATTTCCACCAACACTTTTGTTTAAGACACTGAACTTTGACTCATCACCCGTCATGTGGTTGCTCGCACCATTGTCTAAGTACCAGGCACTTGATTCAGCCACCTTTCCATAACCTGCATATAGTAGTTCTGTTGTTGCTTCTCCTTTGTTCAAAAGAACCAAATTCTTCTCCCTTCCTTCGAATTTTGCAAACAGCAGAGCTGGCTCATCATCCTCAATAGCTGCAATATTAACCTCTGGTTTCAATTCCCTTCCTCGACGAGGTCTTCTGCACTCTGCTGCATAATGTCCCAATATGCCGGAATTGAAACATCTTACTTGGCTTTTATCTCGATTTTTAGCCATAGAATGGATTAATGGATTTGGGCTCGTCCCTTATGTACTGAATTTCTACCTGAGGCTCCTTGATTTAACCTTTTCAGCCACTCTTCTCGTGTGAGTAACAGTTTTTCGCCTTCGTTGTCTCTCTTTCGCCATTCCTCCCCTGTCAACATTAACTGTGCGTCATTGGTAGTGACAGTTCCCCTCAGCCTTTCTTCGTGAGCCTTCAGTGCCCCAATTGCTTCTTCAAGAGACATGGTTTCCAGATTTCCAAATTGTTCTAACGTGGAAGCAATTTGGAGGAACTTGGATGGGACGACACACAATAGCTTCTTTACCACGTACGACTCAGCCACAGGCTCTCCTATTGCTCGTATATTTGATACGATGCCATTGATTTTCATGTAAAAATCATCTATCTGATCAGCATCCTTCATGGTTAAGGATTCGAATTCGGCTTTCAGCGTCTGAACCTTCGCCTGTTTAACTTTGTCTGCTCCTTGACTCATGGTTTTGATCGCCTCCCAGGCATCTTTGGCTATTTTCTTCTCAGCAATTGACAACAGGTATTCTTCAGGGATACCCTGATAAATCATAGCCAGTGCAATCTTATATGTCTTACTGTCGATGACTCCTTTGGGGTCGTTGCTTTACAGCCTCCCACACTCCATATGCCTTCATGTAGATACTCATCTTCATCGACCATGCCGAATAGTTCCTTTTTGTCAGAGTCGGGTAACTAAGGCCAAGAGACCCTTTGAACTTATCCATCCCAGTCTTTGACATTCACTCGTACACCTGCCTAGGCTCTGATACCAAAATATAGTCTTATACTTAAGATATATGAATTAGAGAAACAAACAAAGCAAGTTATGTATTTAAAGCCTTCTTCTGATATTCCAAATAAAATACTGATTACAAACTTAAAGAAAGAATTACAAAATGAATGCTAGAAAATTGGACAACGTTCCCACGATATGAGAAACTAATTCCTACAATGTCTCTTCTGATAGAATTATTCAAATAAACCTTATAAACTTGCTAGACACCCATACCAAGTCAATATAACAAAGGAGACACACGTACCATGTCTAAAACTACTACCAATAACTATACTGATGGAGACGAATTCATATTTGGTGATGTCAACTCCCTCATGCGACCTTTGTTGCATGATGACTCATCATCATCAAATAGAATAGATCATTATTTTTAGAAATTAAAAATTATTTAATTAGTCTTACATGCAAACGCATTCAATAAGGGGTAGCAACAACATCCCGAGGAGACAACTACACAATCGATCCGACAATTAGTTAGAAATTTACTTTTTGTAGATAGAAAATAAAGATGATGGAGTAATTTTGTATTTTTAATTTTTTTTAATAAATTGCATTGCCTTTTAAATACATTAACTAGCTGTTAAGTAGAGGCTAAAGCTTCTTCTTTAGTTGCGGCATGGAAAGTCGAAGGGATAATGTGGTTCGGCAAAGGCCGGTTGACGACTTGGACAAGGGTGTCAATCACCGGAGTTGCTCTTATGTACGTAGTTAATATTTTATTCTTCATTTATAGTTTCCTCTTCTTATTGAAGTATAATTATATAAGTTGTGGAGCCTGATGTCAATGAAAAATATATACATCACAATTATAATTCAAGATTTTTTCTCATGTTTTTTCCTTATATATCTTGTACTCAACATCTCGAAATGTTTTTTATATAGTACATTAGGTTAATTTATTCTAGTTAATGAATTTTTATTTTATGCCGGCTAAATTAAAAAGTAAAGGATACTTCCACTAAGAATCACAGTACGTTACATGTGGCACCCTCCAAACCCAGGTCAGAATTTTGGGGTCCACACACACACACCTTATTAATAACCTGCTTATAACAATAATAAAGATAATAATATACAGTGACCCTACTTACCAGCTACCACGGATCACAATAGGTTAAAGTATGCACACAAGCCACATACACACACACACACTTATATTACAAACGCCCAAATCCCAACTATTTAAACTTACAACTGAATATTAAACATTATTACAAACTTTACAAACTTAAACTACTCCAAAAGTCGTTATCTAGCTTATTCCGATCAACCTAAAATCCTAGCTCTCGCACTGGATTGGGGATCCTTGCTACTAACCGATTTCTTCTTAACTGAAAAAGAGTATAAACAAAATCGCACAAATGAGCTAACTAGCTCAGCAAGTCAAATTGACAATACTGAGAATAAATAATGATCAAGTGAAATGATTTGAGGTGTCAAGTGAACAATGGATAATGATTCAGAATTGGATATTAATTCTTCATTTTAAAAACCAAGGTTAGGCTGCTGATCAGTCACGCACTAACCCCGAGCAGGGCACAAAGCTCTGCTCTAATTACTGGATCCAAGGCACACATTGGCCTAACTTGACCACCAATCTGGTCTGACCACGAATCTGGTCCACAATTTTATAAAACAATTCAATTCTATCACAATAACAGAATAAACAATGTAAAGCTAAACAAAATCATAAACAACATTGGATTTCCAATCATGAGATGGTTTCATTCTTCACAAGAAAACAATACGGGAATTACAAAGAATAGCTGTCAGCTGGTGAGAGAATTGGATAACAAAAGAATCAAAGTTTCAGAGTTATAAGGATTTGGTCTTTCAATGTATAAGGTACAATGGTTTGAGTATGTAAGCAATCTTGGTTCAGTGTTCAATATCTAGTTTGTATGTATTTGTGGAGTAATATCATATATTTATGGTTCGTATTCGGGTATTCAATAATCAATGGTTTAGAAAAAATAAGGTTTACGGCTCAAAGATCAATAAATGGAATCAAGATTTAGGGTTCAGTGCTTCAAAGCACTTGCAATATAAAACGGAACTATCAATTATTCATAATATATCTCGAGAAAATTCAGAACACTTGCCTCGTATTAGCTTGCTACATTCTACTAGCTTTCAACCACACTTCTTATTCCTCGACTACTTGCTTCCTTTTCCTATGCCTTTCCTCTTCTGCTCACATAGCATAAGCATCTATCAATACTCAACTCATATGATTCTACTCGATATAAGCTTCTATCTACCCTTCGTTTTACCCAAATCCGATTTACGGATTGAAAGATACGATTAAAGCAGTCATATAACGTGTACATACACATTTAACACGTTAATCTATGCACATATAACACATAACACATAAGATGTTTGAATGAAATACTTTTCAAAGAAGGTTTGATGTTAAAAGGATTTTTCAGATACCTAATATGGATTTTTAAACATTTTTCAGAATTTAAACAGGTCATTGAACCATTTTTGAAACAATAAACAGGGTTCGGTTGGCCGATTCTGGCTTCAAATAATTTTATAATAATTATCGAGCCTTGAAAACAATTTAGAATAATATTTTAAAGTTCGAAACTATTTTTCGGAATTTTTAAATCAAAAACAAATAATTAAATATAATTAATTAATTAATTAAAATCAATTAATAATTAATTAAATCAATTAATTAAATAATTTTCGAATTAATTGACCAATTAACTAATTAATTATTAACTAAAATTAATTAACTAATTATTTCAGATTTATTTTTGAATTAAAAATAATTCTTGGAATTAAAATAATAATTTTTAGAATTTTTAATAATTAAAAATGAATTTCTGTAATTAAAATAAATGGAATATATGATTTTTAAATAATTTTAGACAGCAATCCTATTTTTGCAAACTCTGGGAAGTTCAGGGACCAAATTTCATCGTCCCTAAAAGTTCAGGGACTAAACTGCAATTTTACAATTTATCCCGCTGAAAAAAGACGGGTTCGCCGGAGAACTCGTCTCCGGCATCCTCACACCACCACCACCTCCTGATATCATCTACTACTCACCAGGAATATAACCCAACAATCAAATCATCTTTATAACCCCAGAACTGGCCGGAAAATGCCCGAGAAGTTCGCCGATTCCAGCGAACTTTGTTTGCTTCGATTCGAGCAAACCAGGAATCGTCTGTTGATGTACTATACATGAATCGATTGCAAATTCAACAAGGAACACGATGCAATCAACAAAAATATCTAATAACCCCCAGAACAGAAACCCCTAAATTTCAATTAAGAACATTCATACGGGTCAAAAAAATCAAAAAAACAAAAAAAAACATTCATACGAGTTATAAAACCTAATTTTGAAATTTGAAAATTAAACCCAATTTTGAACATGTTATTGAACTCCAAATCAGTCATATAATATATCAAAATCATCAGGAAGAAAAGCTCTACAATATGCAATCATCAAATCATCCAAACAATCATCCGAACAAAAATTCATAATTTTAATTAAAATAATTCAAAAATAAATAAAAATATATAAAATAAACCTTTGATTCTGCAGTTCTGAAACTTGAAGAAACTGATAGAACACTTCAAAACCACCGTTTTGGTTACTAGAGCTTCCCGAGCAGATTTCAATAACACCTCCAAACTGTAGTTAGATTCTCAGAAAGTTTTATGAATATAAGTATTTTCTCTGTAAAATTATATACTTACTTGCTGCAAATGATTTTCTGTACAAAATAAAATACGGTAAAGACTATTTATAATTACGGAAAATTAGTATCCCGTTGGATCATCCCGGATATAAAATAGTACGTTTATTTATAAAAACAGATCCAAAACGGTACCGGTTTTCGGGATAATTATCCAAATCTGTACAATTTGTACTGCGGTCTTGGTCTCAGCGCCTGGTTACAAGTATTACGAAGTGATAATTATAATAGTTTAATAAAAAGATCCCGTTTATCGAAAATACGAGTTTTATTAATTTACCGAAACAAATTTTGTATCGAAAATATTACGCCGGAACCCACACAGGACAAACCGTATGCCGGATCGAAAAAGTCAAAATATAAAAAATGCTCGGAATATTGCAGTTAGGTTAGGAAGGAGTTCTCGGAAGAGTTTCAGGTTATAAAAATGTAAAAATGGGTGAAGTCGGCTGGTTCCCGATTATATAAAATGATTTAAAAATACTCGGAAAAAGAATTTATTAAATCCATAAATTTTCTATAAAATCATAAATCAACATTAAAATTAATAGAAAAATATGACAATTATCTATATTTTATTTTGGACATATAAAAATTAAAATACTCAATTTATCATATTTTAAAACACCCAAACACATATATCACTTAACAGATAGGTCACAGAATAAATACTGAATATGATTAATATTTATTTATTAGCAAAAATAATTACAAGATATATCCCATATATTACATCCTTTCTCCCTTAAAAGGATTCTGTCCTCAGAATCTCCTAAGAAAATAGATGAGGGTATTTTTCTTTAATGTCATTTTCTAACTCTCAGGTTGACTCTTCAACCTTTGGGTTTCTCCATAATACTCTTACTAACTTTATCACTTTATTTCTTAACAATTTCTCTCTTTCTTCTAGAATCTCTATCGGACTCTCTACATATGACAAGTCTGCCTGGAGTTCTATTGGCTCGTATTCAATTACATGCCTGGAGTCTGGATTATACTTCTTAAGCATCGATACGTGAAAAACATTGTGAATGTGCTCCATGCGGGGGTAACGCCAACTCATAAGCTACTTTGCCAACACGCTTTAGAATCTCAAAAGGTCTGACATATCTAGGGCTCAGTTTTCCTTTCTTCCCAAATCTTGTCAATCCTTTCCACGGCGACACTTTCAGCAATACTAGATTTCTTTCTTCTTATTCCATATCTTTCCTTGATTGATCTGCATACTTCTTTTGACGGTCTTGTGCTGCTATTAGTCTCTTCTGGATAACTTCAACAACTTCCTTTGTCTGTTGCACCAATTCAGGTCCAAGTATTTTGCATTCTCCTACTTCATCCCAATATACTGGAGACCGACATTTGCGTCCATAAAGAGCTTCATAGGGTGGCATCCCAATGCAGGAATGATAACTGTTGTTGTAAGCAAATTCTACCAAGGGTAAATGCTCATCCCAACTTCCTTTGAAATCAATAGCACAAACACGTAACATGTCTTCAATTTTCTGGATTGTTCGTTCACTTTGGTCGTCCGTCTGTGGATGGTAAGCTGTACTCATATTCAGTCTCGTTCCCAAACATTCTTGAAAACTTTTCCAAAATCTTGAATTAAGTCTCGGATCTCGATCAGATACGATAGACACAGGGACTACATGATGAACTACGATCTCTTTCAGGTATATATGAACCAACTTGTCTAGTGAAAATCTTTCATTTATAGGCATAAAATGAGCTGACTTGGTAAGTTTGTCCACTACAACCCAAATGGCATCGTGATTTGCTTTTGTCCTTGGTAATCCGACTATAAAATCCATGGCAATGTGCTCCCATTTTCCATTCTGGAATCTCTAATGGCTACAACAGTCCACTTGGTCTGTGGTAGTCTGCCTTGACCCTTTGACTTGTGTAGCATCTGCTAACCCATTCTGCAATTTCTCTTTTTATATCTGGCCACCAATAATTTTCCTTTAAGTCTCTATAATTTTTGTACTTCCTGGATGTATTGAATACCTTGAATTATGAGCTTCTTGTAAAATTTCATTCTTTAACTCCGTTACTGGTGGAATCCAAATTCTAGAAGAAAACCTAAGAATACCTTGATCGTCCTTTTGTGTGCACAACTTTTCACCTACCATACGATTAAGGTCCTGATCCATTATTTCCTCTTGACACTTTCTTATCTTTTCTAACAACTCTGGCTGAAAAGTCATACTATACATTTTTACTTCATCAGGCTTGCAAACTCTGATTTTCAATTCCAATTTCCGAAATTCCTTGTATATCTTCTCGGGTACTGATAACACATTCAACTTTTCTTTTCGACTTAAAGCGTTGGCCACAACATTTGCTTTGTCGGGATGGTAGTTAATCGTGCAATCGTAATCCTTAATCAACTTTAACCATCTTCTTTGTCTCATGTTAAGCTCTTTTTGTGTGAATATGTACTTCAAACTTTTGTGATCTGTATAAATCTCGCATTTTCTTCATATAAATAATGTCTCCAAATCTTCAAAGCGAATACTATGGCCGCTAGTTCCAAATCATGAGTATGATACTTTTGCTCGTGCGGTTTCAGTTACCTCGATGCATACGCAATAACCTTATCGTGCTGCATCAGAACACATCCTAGTCCCTTATGAGAAGCATCGCTATAGATTACAAAATTCCCTTGGTCATCTGGAAGTGACAAAACAGGTGCTGTAATTAATCTTTGCTTCAATTCCTGAATGCTTTCTTTTCATTTGTCGTTCCATATAAACTTTTCATTCTTCCGTATAAGCTTTGTCAATGGTGTCGCAATCCTCGAGAAATTTTGAACAAATCGCCGATAATATCCTGCTAATAGCAAGAAACATCATACTTCCGTCGGTGTTTTCGGCCTTTCCCAATTCGTAATAGCTTCAATTTTTACTGGGTCCACTTTGATCCCTTCATTACTGACTATGTGTCCTAAGAACTGAACTTCCTGTAGCCAAAACTCACACTTCGAGAATTTAGCATATAACTTTTTCTTCCTCAAAATCTCCAAAGCTGTCCTCAAATGTTCTACATAATCTTCTTCTATCTTTGAATAAATCAAAATATCATCTATAAACACGATAACAAACTTGTCCAAGTATTCCTTGAAAATCCTGTTCATCAGATCCATTAATGATGCTGGGACATTGGTTAATCCAAAAGACATCACTAAGAATTCATACTGTCCGTATCTTGTTCTGAAAGTTGTCTTTGGTATATCCTCTAGTTTAATCTTCAATTGGTGATATCCCGATCTCAAATCAATCTTGGAAAAGTACTTGGCTCCCTTAACTGGTCAAACAAATCATCAATTTGAGGTAACGGATACTTGTTTTTGATTGTAAGCATGTTGAGCTCTCGATAGTCGATGCACAGTCTCATGCTCCCATCCTTCTTCTTGACAAATAATACCGGTGCACCCCACTGGGATACACTAGGTCTAATTACTCCTTTCTCTAACAATTCTTGCAATTGCTTTGCTAGCTCCTTATTTCGACTAGCGCCATTCTGTACGGGGCCTTGGATACGGGTTCCGTTCCAGGTGCTTAGTCGATTGCAAACTCAATTTCTCTATCTGGAGGAACTCCTGGTAACTCATCTGGGAACACGTTTGGAAATTCATTGACTACCGGAATATCTTCAAGTTTTGATGGCTCCTGACTTCTATCAATTACATATGCAATGAAATGCTCGCATCCTTGTCGTATCAACCTTTTAGCTTGGATCATCGTTAAGAACTTCTTTGCTTGCTTTTGGCCCTTAAACGTTACTATCCTTTCGTCTGGCGTCTTTACAATTACCTTCTTATTATGACAGTTTATATGGGCATCGTGCTTGGATAACCAATCCATTCCTAAGATAACGTCAAACTCTCCTAGCTTAAATGGTATCAAATCCACACAGAACTTATTACCAGAAATCTCAATTTCACAATTCACACAAACTTGATTAACAGATACACGTTCTTGATTTGCCAATTCCACAGTCATTATTTTATTTAAATACTCAACTGGACAATTTAACTTACTAACAAAAACTTGAGAAATAAATGATTGAGTTACTCCCGAATCTATTAACACATTGGCACATAAAGAATTCACATTAAGCTTACCTGCCACGACATCAGTATCTGGATAGCGTTTTTCACAGACATATCAAAAACTCTAGCCCTTGGAGTCTCATTCGCTACTGGAGTAGATCCCATAATCCTCAATGCATTACTGACTGGGGCTGGAGTCTTGCAATCCCTGGCTATATGTCCTGGCTTCCCATATTTAAAACATGTAAACCCAATGGCTGGAACCTTAACTGTTGGATTCCGGGTAGGCTGATCCTTGCTCACTTGCTCTCTTGTTGGCTGGTTGCGACACTCCCTCGAATAGTGCCCTTTCTGATTACACTTGAAACAAACCACACTCAACTTATTACAAACTCCTTCGTGCTTCTTCCCACATACCGGACAATCTGGAAAAGTTAGCCTCAACATATTTGGCTGATTCACATTGGCTGGTTCACATTGGCTGGACGGTTGCCTTGACCTCCGTCGCCTGCATTCTGCTTCCTGAAATTAGAATTCCTTCCTGGCTGAAACTTGCCCTTCTTAAAATTTTGAAACTTCCTTGGCTGTGAGTGTCCTTCGTTCCCTTCAAACTTGTATAAATGGAATCAAGGTTTAGGGTTCAGTGCTTTAAAACACTTGCAATATAAAACAGAACTATCAATTATTCATAATATATCTCGAGAAAGTTCAGAACACTTGCCTTGTATTAGCTTGCTACACTCTACTAGCTTTCAACCACACTTCTTATTCCTCGACTACTTGCTTCCCTTTCCTACAGCTTGCCTCTTCTGCTCACATAGCATAAGCATCTATCGATACTCAACTCATATGATTCTACTAGATATAAGCTTCTATCTATCCTTCGTTTTACCCAAATCCGATTTACGGATTGAAAGATACGATCAAAACAGTCATATAACGTACACATACACATTTAACACGTTAATCAATGCACATATAACACATAGCACATAAGATGCTTGATTGAAAATACTTTTCAAAGAAGGTTTGATGTTAAAAGGATTTTTCAGATACCTAATATGGATTTTTAAACATTTTTCGGAATTTAAACAGGCCGTTGAACCATTTTTGAAACAATTAAACAGGGTTCGGTTGGCCGATTCCGGCTTCAAAATAATTTTATAATAATTATCGAGCCTTGAAAACTATTTGGAATAATATTTTAAAGCTCGAAACTATTTTTCAGAATTTTTAAATCAAAAATAAATAATTAAATCTAATTAAATAATTAATTAAAATCAATTAATAATTAATTAAATCAATTAATCAATTAATTTTCGAACTAATTGACCAACTAACTAATTAATTATTAACTAAAATTAATTAACTAATTAATTCAGATTTATTTTTGAATTAAAAATAATTTTTGGAATTAAAATAATAATTTTTAGAATTTTTAATAATTAAAATGAATTTTTGTAATTAAAATAAATGGAAAATATGATTTTTAAATAATTTATAAATAACAATCCTATTTTTGCAAACTCTGAAAAGTTCAGGGACCAAACTTCATCGTCCCCAAAAGTTCAGGGACTAAACTGCAATTTTGCAGTTTAGCCCGCCGGAAAACGACGGGTTCGACGGAGAACTCCTCCTCACACCACCACCACCTCCAGATATCATCTACTATTCACCAGGAATATAACCCAACAATCAAATCATCTTTATAACCCCAGAACTGGCCGAAAAATGGCCGAGAAGTTCGCCGGTTCTGACAAACTTTATTTGCTTCGATTCGAGCAAAGCAGGAATCGTCTGGTTATGTACTATACATGAATTGATTATAAATTCAACAAGGAACACGATGCAATCAATAAAAACATATAATAACCCCTAGAACAAACCCCCCTAAATTTCAATTAAAAACATTCATACGGGTTATAAAACCTAATTTTGAAATTCGAAAATTAAACCCAATTTTGAACATGTTTTTGAACTCCAAATCAGTCATATAATATATCAAAATCATCAGGAAGAAAAGCTCTACAATATGCAATCATCAAATCATCCAAACAATCATCCGAACAAAAAATCATAATTTTAATTAAAATAATTCGAAAATAAATAAAAATATATAAAATAAACCTTTGATTATACATTTCTGAAACTTGAAGAAACTGATAGAACACTTCAAAACCTCCGTTTTGGTTACTAGAGCTTCCCAAACAGATTTCAATAACACCTCCAAACTGTAGTTTGATTCTCAGAAAGTTTTATGAATATAAGTATTTTCTTTGTAAATTATATAATTACTGGCGGCAAATGATTTTCTGTACAAAATAAAATACGGTAAAGGCTATTTATAATTACGGAAAATTAGTATCCCGTTGGATCATCCCGGATATAAAATAGTACGTTTATTTATAAAAACAGATCCAAAACGGTACCGGTTTTCGGGATAATTATCCAAATCTGTACAATTTGTACTGCGGTCTTGGTCTCAGCGCCTGGTTACAAGTATTACGAGGTGATAATTATAATAGTTTAATAAAAAGATCACGTTTATCGAAAATACGAGTTTTATTGATTTACCGAAACAAATTTTGTATCGAAAATATTACGCCGGAACCCACACAGGACAAACCGTACGACGGATCGAAAAAGTCAAAACATGAAAAATGCTCGGAATATTGCAGTTGGGTTAGGAAGGAGTTCTCGGAAGAGTTTCGGGTTATAAAAATGTAAAAATGGGTGAAGTTGGCTGGTTCCCGATTATATAAAATGATTTAAAAATACTTGGAAAAAGAATTTATTAAATCCATAAATTTTCTATAAAATCATAAAGCAACATAAAAATTAATAGAAAAATATGACAATTATCTATATTTTATTTTGGACATATAAAAATTAAAATACTCAATTTATCATATTTTAAAACACCCAAACACATATATCACTTAACAGATAGGTCACAGAATAAATACTGAATATGATTAATATTTATTTATTAGCAAAAATAATTACAAGATATATCCCATATATTACATCCTTTCTCCCTTAAAAGGATTCTGTCCTCAGAATCTCCTAAGAAAATAGATGAGGGTATTTTTCTTTAATGTCATTTTCTAACTCTCAGGTTGACTCTTCAACCTTTGGGTTTCTCCATAATACTCTTACTAACTTTATCACTTTATTTCTTAACAATTTCTCTCTTTCTTCTAGAATCTCTATCGGACTCTCTACATATGACAAGTCTGCCTGGAGTTCTATTGGCTCGTATTCAATTACATGCCTGGAGTCTGGATTATACTTCTTAAGCATCGATACGTGAAAAACATTGTGAATGTGCTCCATGCGGGGGTAACGCCAACTCATAAGCTACTTTGCCAACACGCTTTAGAATCTCAAAAGGTCTGACATATCTAGGGCTCAGTTTTCCTTTCTTCCCAAATCTTGTCAATCCTTTCCACGACGACACTTTCAGCAATATTAGATTTCTTTTTTCGAATTCCATATCTTTCCTTGATTGATCTGCATACTTCTTTTGACGGTCTTGTGCTGCTATTAGTCTCTTCTGGATAACTTCAACAACTTTCTTTGTCTTTTGCACCAATTCAGGTCCAAGTATTTTGCATTCTCCTACTTCATCCCAATATACTCGAGATCGACATTTGCGTCCATAAAGAGCTTCATAGGGTGGCATCCCAATGCTGACATGATAACTGTTGTTGTAAGCAAATTCTACCAAGGGTAAATGCTCATCCCAACTTCCTTTGAAATCAATAGCACAAACACGTAACATGTCTTCAATTTTCTGGATTGTTCGTTCACTTTGGTCGTCCGTCTATGGATGGTAAGCTGTACTCATATTCAGTCTCGTTCCCAAACATTCTTGAAAACTTTTCCAAAATCTTGAATTAAATCTCGGATCTCGATCAGATACGATAGACACAGGGACTAGATGATGAACTACGATCTCTTTCAGGTATATATGAACCAACTTGTCTAGTGAAAATCTTTCATTTATAGGCATAAAATGAGCTGACTTGGTAAGTTTGTCCACTACAACCCAAATGACATCGCGATTTGCTTTTGTCCTTGGTAATCCAACTATAAAATCCATGGCAATGTGCTCCCATTTCCATTCTGGAATCTTTAATGGCTACAACAGTCGACTTGGTCTCTGGTGCTCTGCCTTGACCCTTTGACATGTGTAGCATCTGCTAACCCATTCTGCAATTTCTCTTTTCATATGTGGCCACCAATAATTTTCCTTTAAGTCTCTATACATTTTAGTACTTCCTGGATGGATTGAATATCTTGAATTATGAGCTTCCTGTAAAATTTCATTCTTTAACTCCGTTACTGGTGGAATCCAAATTCTAGAAGAAAATCTAAGAATACCTTGATCGTCCTTTTGTGTGCACAACTTTTCACCTACCATACGATTAAGGTCCTGATCCATTATTTCCTCTTGACACTTTCTTATCTTTTCTAACAACTCTGGCTGAAAAGTCATACTATACATTTTTACTTCATCAGGCTTGCAAACTCTGATTTTCAATTCCAATTTCTGAAATTCCTTGTATATCTTCTCGGGTACTGATAACACATTCAACTTTTCTTTTCGACTTAACGCGTTGGCCACAACATTTGCTTTACCGGGATGGTAGTTAATCGTGCAATCGTAATCCTTAATCAACTCTAACCATCTTCTTTGTCTCATGTTAAGCTCTTTTTGTGTGAATATATACTTCAAACTTTTGTGATCTGTATAAATCTCGCATTTTCTCCATATAAATAATGTCTCCAAATCTTCAAAGTGAATACTATGGCCGCTAGTTCCAAATCATGAGTATGATACTTTTGCTCGTGCGGTTTCAGTTGCCTCGATGCATACGCAATAACCTTATCGTGCTGCATCAAAACACATCCTAGTCCCTTATGAGAAGCATCGCTATAGATTACAAAATTCCCTTGGTCATCTGGAAGTGACAAAACAGGTGCTGTAATTAATCTTTGCTTCAATTCCTGAATGCTTTCTTTTCATTTGTCGTTCCATATAAACTTTTCATTCTTCCGTATAAGCTTTGTCAATGGTGTCGCAATCCTCAAGAAATTTTGAACAAATCGCCGATAATATCCTGCTAATAGCAAGAAACATCATACTTCCGTCGGTGTTTTCGGCCTTTCCCAATTCGTAATAGCTTCAATTTTTACTGGGTCCACTTTGATCCCTTCATTACTGACTATGTGTCCTAAGAACTGAACTTCCTGTAGCCAAAACTCACACTTCGAGAATTTAGCATATAATTTTTTCTTCCTCAAAATCTCCAAAGCTGTCCTCAAATGTTCTACATAATCTTCTTCTATCTTTGAATAAATCAAAATATCATCTATAAACACGATAACAAACTTGTCCAAGTATTCCTTGAAAATCCTGTTCATCAGATCCATTAATGATGCTGGGACATTGGTTAATCCAAAAGACATCACTAAGAATTCATACTGTCCGTATCTTGTTCTGAAAGTTGTCTTTGGTATATCCTCTAGTTTAATCTTCAATTGGTGATATCCCGATCTCAAATCAATCTTGGAAAAGTACTTGGCTCCCTTAACTGGTCAAACAAATCATCAATTTGAGGTAACGGATACTTGTTTTTGATTGTAAGCATGTTGAGCTCTCGATAGTCGATGCACAGTCTCATGCTCCCATCCTTCTTCTTGACAAATAATACCGGTGCACCCCACTGGGATACACTAGGTCTAATTACTCCTTTCTCTAACAATTCTTGCAATTGCTTTGCTAGCTCCTTATTTCGACTAGCGCCATTCTGTACGGGGCCTTGGATACGGGTTCCGTTCCAGGTGCTTAGTCGATTGCAAACTCAATTTCTCTATCTGGAGGAACTCCTGGTAACTCATCTGGGAACACGTTTGGAAATTCATTGACTACCGGAATATCTTCAAGTTTTGATGGCTCCTGACTTCTATCAATTACATATGCAATGAAATGCTCGCATCCTTGTCGTATCAACCTTTTAGCTTGGATCATCGTTAAGAACTTCTTTGCTTGCTTTTGGCCCTTAAACGTTACTATCCTTTCGTCTGGCGTCTTTACAATTACCTTCTTATTATGACAGTTTATATGGGCATCGTGCTTGGATAACCAATCCATTCCTAAGATAACGTCAAACTCTCCTAGCTTAAATGGTATCAAATCCACACAGAACTTATTACCAGAAATCTCAATTTCACAATTCACACAAACTTGATTAACAGATACACGTTCTTGATTTGCCAATTCCACAGTCATTATTTTATTTAAATACTCAACTGGATAATTTAACTTACTAACAAAAACTTGAGAAATAAATGATCGAGTTACTCCCGAATCTATTAACACATTGGCACATAAAGAATTCACATTAAGCTTACCTGCCACGACATTAGTATCTGGATAGCGTTTTTCACAGACATATCAAAAACTCTAGCCCTTGGAGTCTCATTCGCTACTGGAGTAGATCTCATAATCCTCAATGCATTACTGACTGGGGCTGGAGTCTTGCAATCCCTGGCTATATGTCCTGGCTTCCCATATTTAAAACATGTAAACCCAATGGCTGGAACCTTAACTGTTGGATTCCGGGTAGGCTGATCCTTGCTCACTTGCTCTCTTGTTGGCTGGTTGCGACACTCCCTCGAATAGTGCCCTTTCTGATTACACTTGAAACAAACCACACTCAACTTATTACAAACTCCTTCGTGCTTCTTCCCACATACCGGACAATCTGGAAAAGTTAGCCTCAACATATTTGGCTGATTCACATTGGCTGGTTCACATTGGCTGGATGGTTGCCTTGACCTCCGTCGCCTGCATTCTGCTTCCTGAAATTAGAATTCCTTCCTGGCTGAAACTTGC
The DNA here is from genome assembly GCF_009905375.1 of Apium graveolens. Lineage (NCBI taxonomy): Eukaryota > Viridiplantae > Streptophyta > Magnoliopsida > Apiales > Apiaceae > Apium > Apium graveolens. The sequence goes on from NC_133648.1 coordinate 316,137,362, forward strand.
CCTTCTTAAAATTTTGAAACTTCCTTGGCTGTGAGTGTCCTTCGTTCCCTTCAAACTTGTTTTTCTCACTTTACTTCTCTTTTTGTGATATCTCACTCTCTGTTTCTGCAATCATGACCTTCTATACAACTCCTGCATAGGTATCCAATTCAAATATGTCTACCTTTCCTCTGATCCATGGCTTCAAACCTTGCTGAAATCTCTTAGCCTTCTTCCTGTCAGTATCCACTTATGATGACACATACCTTGATCATTCTTCAAATTTACTTTCATAATCAGCTACTGACATATTTCCTTGCTTTAGCTCCAAAAACATCAGCTCCATCTGATCCTGAACAAACTGGGAAAAATATTTTTCTAAAAACAACTCCCTGAATCTCTCCCAAGTAATAACATCTGTAACTTCCAATGTCTTCACAGTTTCCCACCTGTAGGTGGCCTCATTCTTCAAATAATAACTTGCAAACTCAACCTTCTGTTCCCCCTTTACTTTAACTAAGGCAAATGACTTCTCTATTTCCTTTAACCAAACATTCGCTTCAACTGGATATAAAGAACCCTTGAATTTCGGTGGATTCACTGCCGGAAAAGTTTTGAAAGTTACTTGGGGATTGGTCTGTGTTTGTTGCTGTTGAGTCAGGTGAACCGTTTGTTGAGCCAAGATCTAAAGAATTTGGGCTACTGCTGGGTCTATAGGGCCTTGGTTTGCATTCTGGTTGGTATTATCTTTGTTATTGTTGTTGGTTTCTTCATTCTGGGTGTTGGAACGGTTATTTCTTCTGGGAGGCATTTTCTGTAAAGAATCAAACAACATATTTATCTTTTAAATCGGATTCTTTACATAAAAGAAAAGTTTTGTAAAACAGAAATATCTCTGTTTGAAAACAGTTATAACAGTTGAACTAAGTAAATTGCATGTTTCTTTACAGAATGTAAACAGTTAAGGGGTTAGGGTACATGGTATCACAAGAGGTATAACTGGTGCAATACGTAAAGTAAGATAAAATATGTTCAGTAATGTAAATGATAATGCTGGAAAAGAAAAGGTATTGATATATATAGATCACAGTTTTAGGTAGTACAAGCGTAAAAACGCTTAGAAGTAAAAGCAAAAGGGTACAACAAGCCTACTCACTAGTCAGCAGATCTTGTCTATAAATACAACCTAAAAGTCTACTGATACATACTACACACTACTGTACATAATAAAACCACCACAACTCTGGCTCAATATCTCTGTCTCTGCATCTCTGCCTCTAACTCCAAGGAAACTCTGGTCCCCCAAGCCTCTCGAGATCCTCCATCACCTCTCTGGCCCATCCCATAAGAGCATCAGGGCCTGCATACTCACATGTAGCTCCATGCAGTATAGTCTCAAGAATCCTCCGTGTCACATAAATTTCCTCTCGAAGATCCCTCACACTACGATTAACATCTGTAGTCCTGATTATATGTTGCAGCTCTCGAATCTGTTCCAACTGGGAATCACGCTCCTGAAAAAGAGCCTCATACCGGTAATAAGGAACAAGATGTAGTGTAGACTGGAATGGGGCACTCGCAACTGATTGCCCAGTAGAATTTGAATCAGCAGGTGGGGGTCCTCTGATAGGTGGCCTCATACCCGGGGGTGGAATGGCCTATAGTGGTATAGGCTGCAACACAGCTGGGGGTAGAATAGCCAACACTGGCGGAACAACAGGATGTGGATCTGAAGATGGTCCTCCAACTGAGGGCTCAGAGTGGTCAGCTGGTACAGGGATGAAAGAGTCGGCCATCACTGCTATCTGAAATTATATCGCAAAATAAGAATCTTGAACCACAACACAAATCATACTAATACCTATTATACCATTGCACTCAACCTCTCGACGTTCTATCTTTCTACTTCCTTACTTCTAATCCTAACCCTCTACCCATTTCCATTATTCTAGGCTTGTGGCAGTGACTTATAACCTATAGTTCTGATACCAAACCTGTTGCATCCTCCAAACCCGGGTCAGAAGTTTGGGGTCCACACACACACACCTTATAAATAACCTGCTCATAACAATAATAAAGATAATAATATGCAGTGACCCTACTTACCAACTACAACAGATAGCAACAGGTTAAAGTATGCACACAAGACACACACACACACACTTATATTACAAATGCCCAAATCCCAATTATTTAAACTTACAACTGAATATTAAACATTATTAAAAACTTCACAAACTTAAATTAATCCAAAAGCCATTAGCTAGCTTATTCCGATCAACCTGGAATCATAGCTCTCGTACTGGATTGGGGATTCTCACTACCAACCTGTTTCTTCTTAACTCGAAAAGAGTATAAACAAAATCGCATAAATGAACTAACTAGCTCAGCAAGTCAAATTGACAATACTGAGAATAAACAATGATCAAGTGAAATGATTTGAGGTGTCAAGTGAAATGATTTCAGGTGTCAAGTGAACAATGGATAATGATTCAAAATTGGATATTAAATTTTCATTTTAAAAACTAAGGTAAGGCTGCTGATCAGTCACGCACTAACCCCGAGCAGGGCACATAGCTCTGCTCTAATTACTGGATCCAAGGCACACATTGGCCTAACTTGACCACCAATCTAGTCTGACCACGAATCTGGTCCACAATTTTATAAAACAATCCTATTCTATCAGAATAACATAATAAACAATGTAAAGCAATAAAAAGAATCATAAATAACATTGGATTTCCAATCATGAGATGGTTTCATTTTTCACAAGGAAACAATACGGCAATTACAAAGAATAGCTGTCAGCTGGTGAGAGAATTGGATAACAAAAGAATCAAAGTTCAGAGTTACAAGGATTTGGTCTTTTAAATGTATAAGGTACAATGGTTTGAGTATGTAAGTAATCTTGGTTCAGTGTTCAATATTTAGTTTGTATGTATTTGTAGAGTAGTATCGTATATTTGTGGTTCGTATTCGGGTATTCAATAATCAATGGTTCAGAAAGAATAAGGTTTACAGCTCAAAGATCAATAAATGGAATCAAGGTTTAGGGTTCAGTGCTTTAAAACACTTGCAATATAAAACAGAACTATCAATTATTCATAATATATCTCGAGAAAGTTCAGAACACTTGCCTTGTATTAGCTTGCTACTCTCTACTAGCTTTCAACCATACTTCTTATTCCTCGACTACTTGCTTCCCTTTCCTACGCCTTGCCTCTGCTGCTCACATAGCATAAGCATCTATCAATACTCAACTCATATGATTCTACTAGATATAAGCTTCTATCTATCCTTCGTTTTACCCAAATCCGATTTACGGATTGAAAGATACGATCAAAACAGTCATATAACGTACACATACACATTTAACACGTTAATCAATGCACATATAACACATAGCACATAAGATATTTGATTGAAAATACTTTTCAAAGAAGGTTTGATGTTAAAAGGATTTTTCAGATACCTAATATGGATTTTTAAACATTTTTCGGAATTTAAACGGGCCGTTGAACCATTTTTGAAACAATTAAACAGGATTTGGTTGGCCGATTCCGGCTTCAAAATAATTTTATAACAATTATCGAGCCTTGAAAACTATTTGGAATAATATTTTAAAGCTCGAAAATATTTTTCGGAATTTTTAAATCAAAAATAAATAATTAAATCTAATTAAATAATTAATTAAAATCAATTAATAATTAATTAGATCAATTAATCAATTAATTTTTGAATTAATTGACCAACTAACTAATTAATTATTAACTAAAATTAATTAACTAATTAATTCAAATTTATTTTTGAATTAAAAATAATTTTTGGAATTAAAATAATAATTTTTAGAATTTTTAATAATTAAAATGAATTTCTGTAATTAAAATAAATGGAAAATATGATTTTTAAATAATTTATAAATAGCAATCCTATTTTTGCAAACTCTGAAAAGTTCAGGGACCAAACTTCATCGTCCCCAAAATCCCGCCGGAAAACGACGGGTTCGCCGGAGAACTCCTCCTCACACCACCACCACCTCCAGATATCATCTACTATTCACCAGGAATAAAACCCAACAATCAAATCATCTTTATAACCCCAGAACTGGCCGGAAAATGGCCGAGAAGTTCGCCGGTTCCGACAAACTTTATTTGCTTCGATTCGAGCAAACCAGGAATCGTCTGGTTATGTACTATACATGAATCGATTGTAAATTCAACAAGGAACACGATGCAATCAACAAAAACATATAATAACCCCTAGAACAAAACCCCCTAAATTTCAATTAAGACCATTCATACGGGTTATATAACCTAATTTTGAAATTCGAAAATTAAACCCAATTTTGAACATGTTTTTGAACTCCAAATCAGTCATACAATATATCAAAATCATCAGGAAGAAAAGCTCTACAATATGCAATCATCAAATCATCCAAACAATCATCCGAACAAAAAATCATAATTTTAATTAAAATAATACGAAAATAAATAAAAATATATAAAATAAACCTTTGATTATACAGTTCTGAAAATTGAAGAAACTGATAGAACACTTCAAAACCTCCGTTTTGGTTACTAGAGCTTCCCGAGCAGATTTCAATAACACCTCCAAACTGTAGTTTGATTCTCAGAAAGTTTTATGAATATAAGTATTTTCTCTGTAAATTATATAATTACTGGCTGCAAATGATTTTCTGTACAAAATAAAATACTGTAAAGGCTATTTATAATTACGGAAAATTAGTATCCCGTTGGATCATCCCGGATATAAAATAGTACATTTATTTATAAAAACAGATCCAAAACGGTACCGGTTTTCGGGATAATTATCCAAATCTGTACAATTTGTACTGCGCTCTTGGTCTCAGCGCCTGGTTACAAGTATTACGAGGTGATAATTATAATAGTTTAATAAAAAGATCCCGTTTATCGAAAATACGAGTTTTATTGATTTACCGAAACAAATTTTGTATCGAAAATATTACGCCGGAACCCACACAGGACAAACCGTACGCCGGATCGAAAAAGTCAAAACATGAAAAATGCTCGGAATATTGCAGTTAGGTTAGGAAGGAGTTCTCGGAAGAGTTTCGGGTTATAAAAATGTAAAAATGGGTGAAGTCGGCTGGTTCCCGATTATATAAAATGATTTAAAAATACTCGGAAAAAGAATTTATTAAATCCATAAATTTTCTATAAAATCATAAGTCAACATAAAAATTAATAGAAAAATATGACAATTATCTATATTTTATTTTGGACATATAAAAATTAAAATACTCAATTTATCATATTTTTAAACACCCAAACACATATATCACTTAACAGATAATTCACAGAATAAATACTGAATATGATTAATGTTTATTTATTAGCAAAAATAATTACAAGATATATCCCATATATTACATCCTTTCCCCCTTAAAAGGATTCTGTCCTCAGAATCTCCTAAGAAAACAGATGAGGGTATTTTTCTTTCATATCATTTTCTAACTCCCAGGTTGACTCTTCAACCTTTGGGTTTCTCCATAATACTCTTACTAACTTTATCACTTTATTTCTTAACAATTTCTCTCTTTCTTCTGGAATCTCTATCGGACTCTCTACATATGACAAGTCTGCCTGGAGTTCTATTGGCTCGTATTCAATTACATGCCTGGAGTCTGGATTATACTTCTTAAGCATCGATACATGAAAAACATTGTGAATGTGCTCCATGCGGGGGTAACGCCAACTCATAAGCTACTTTGCCAACACGCTTTAGAATCTCAAAAGGTCTGACATATCTAGGGCTCAGTTTTCCTTTCTTCCCAAATCTTGTCAATCCTTTCCACGACGACACTTTCAGCAATATTAGATTTCTTTCTTCGAATTCCATATCTTTCCTTGATTGATCTGCATACTTCTTTTGACGGTCTTGTGCTGCTATTAGTCTCTTCTGGATAACTTCAACAACTTTCTTTGTCTTTTGCACCAATTCAGGTCCAAGTATTTTGCATTCTCCTACTTCATCCCAATATACTCGAGATCGACATTTGCGTCCATAAAGAGCTTCATAGGGTGGCATCCCAATGCTGACATGATAACTGTTGTTGTAATCAAATTTTACCAAGGGTAAATGCTCATCCCAACTTCCTTTGAAATCAATAGCACAAACACGTAACATGTCTTCAATTTTCTGGATTGTTCGTTCACTTTGGTCGTCCGTCTATGGATGGTAAGCTGTACCCATATTCAGTCTCGTTCCCAAACATTCTTGAAAATTTTTCCAAAATCTTGAATTAAATCTCGGATCTCGATCAGATACGATAGACACAGGGACTAGATGATGAACTACGATCTCTTTCAGGTATATATGAACCAACTTGTCTAGTGAAAATCTTTCATTTATAGGCATAAAATGAGCTGACTTGGTAAGTTTGTCCACTACAACCCAAATGACATCGCGATTTGCTTTTGTCCTTGGTAATCCGACTATAAAATCCATGGCAATGTGCTCCCATTTCCATTCTGGAATCTTTAATGGCTACAACAGTCGACTTGGTCTCTGGTGCTCTGCCTTGACCCTTTGACATGTGTAGCATCTGCTAACCCATTCTGCAATTTCTCTTTTCATATCTGGCCACCAATAATTTTCCTTTAAGTCTCTATACATTTTAGTACTTCCTGGATGGATTGAATATCTTGAATTATGAGCTTCCTGTAAAATTTCATTCTTTAACTCCGTTACTGGTGGAATCCAAATTCTAGAAGAAAACCTAAGAATACCTTGATCGTCCTTTTGTGTGCACAACTTTTCACCTACCATACGATTAAGGTCCTGATCCATTATTTCCTCTTGACACTTTCTTATCTTTTCTAACAACTCTGGCTGAAAAGTCATACTATACATTTTTACTTCATCAGGCTTGCAAACTCTGATTTTCAATTCCAATTTCTGAAATTCCTTGTATATCTTCTCGGGTACTGATAACACATTCAACTTTTCTTTTCGACTTAACGCGTTGGCCACAACATTTGCTTTGCCGGGATGGTAGTTAATCGTGCAATCGTAATCCTTAATCAACTCTAACCATCTTCTTTGTCTCATGTTAAGCTCTTTTTGTGTGAATATGTACTTCAAACTTTTGTGATCTGTATAAATCTCGCATTTTCTCCATATAAATAATGTCTCCAAATCTTCAAAGTGAATACTATGGCCGCTAGTTCCAAATCATGAGTATGATACTTTTGCTCATGCGGTTTCAGTTGCCTCGATGCATACGTAATAACCTTATCGTGCTGCATCAGAACACATCCTAGTCCCTTATGAGAAGCATCGCTATAGATTACAAAATACCCTTGGTCATCTGGAAGTGACAAAACAGGTGCTGTAATTAATCTTTGCTTCAATTCCTGAATGCTTTCTTCACATTTGTCGTTCCATATAAACTTTTCATTCTTCCGTATAAGCTTTGTCAATGGTGTCGCAATCCTCGAGAAATTTTGAACAAATCGCCGATAATATCCTGCTAATAGCAAGAAACTTCATACTTTTGTCGGTGTTTTCGGCCTTTCCCAATTCATAATAGCTTCAATTTTTGCTGGGTCCACTTTGATCCCTTCATTACTGACTATGTGTCCTAAGAACTGAACTTCCTATAGCCAAAACTCACACTTCAAGAATTTAGCATATAACTTTTTCTTCCTCAAAATCTCCAAAGCTGTCCTCAAATGTTCTTCATGATCTTCTTCTATCTTTGAATAAATCAAAATATCATCTATAAACACGATAACAAACTTGTCCAAGTATTCCTTGAAAAACCTGTTCATCAGATCCATTAATGATGCTGGGGCATTGGTTAATCCAAAAGACATCACTAAGAATTCATACTGTCCGTACCTTGTTCTGAAAGCTGTCTTTGGTATATCCTCTAGTTTAATCTTAAATTGGTGATATCCCGATCTCAAATCAATCTTGGAAAAGTACTTGGCTCCCTTAACTGGTCAAACAAATCATCAATTCGAGGTAACGGATACTTGTTCTTGATTGTAAGCTTGTTGAGCTCTCGATAGTCGATGCACAGTCTCATGCTCCCATCCTTCTTCTTGACAAATAATACCGGTGCACCCCACTGGGATACACTAGGTCTAATTACTCCTTTCTCTAACAATTCTTGCAATTGCTTTGCTAGCTCCTTCATTTCGACTAGCGCCATTCTGTACGGGGCCTTAAATACGGGTTCCGTTCCAGGTGCTTAGTCGATTGCAAACTCAATTTCTCTATCTGGAGGAACTCCTGGTAACTCATCTGGGAACACGTTTGGAAATTCATTGACTACCGGAATATCTTCAAGTTTTGATGGCTCCTGACTTCTATCAATTACATATGCAATGAAATGCTCGCATCCTTGTCGTAGCAACCTTTTAGCTTGGATCATCGTTAAGAACTTCTTTGCTTGCTTTTGGCCCTTAAACGTTACTATCCTTTCGTTTGGCGTCTTTACAATTACCTTCTTATTATGACAGTTTATATGGGCATCGTGCTTAGATAACCAATCCATTCCTAAGATAACGTCAAACTCTCCTAGCTTAAATGGTATCAAATCCACACAAAACTTATTACCAGAAATCTCAATTTCACAATTCACACAAACTTGATTAACAGATACACGTTCTTGATTTGCCAGTTCCACAGTCATTATTTTATTTAAATACTTAACTGGACAATTTAACTTACTAACAAAATCTTGAGAAATTAATGATCGAGTTGCTCCCGAATCTATTAACACATTGGCACATAAAGAATTCACATTAAGCTTACCTGCCACGACATCAGTATCTGGATAGCGTTTTTCACAGACATATCAAAAACTCTAGCCCTTGGAGTCTCATTCGCTACTGGAGTAGATCCCATAATCCTCAATGCATTACTGACTGGGGCTGGAGTCTTGCAATCCCTGGCTATATGTCCTGGCTTCCCATATTTAAAACATGTAAACCCAATGGCTGGAACCTTAACTGTTGGATTCCGGGTAGGCTGATCCTTGCTCACTTGCTCTCTTGCTGGCTGGTTGCGACACTCCCTCGAATAGTGCCCTTTCTGATTACACTTGAAACAAACCACACTCAACTTATTACAAACTCCTTCGTGCTTCTTCCCACATACCGGACAATTTGGAAAAGTTAGCCTCAACATATTTGGCTGATTCACATTGGCTGGTTCACATTGGCTGGACGGTTGCCTTGACCTCCGTCGCCTGCATTCTGCTTCCTGAAATTAGAATTCCTTCCTGGCTGAAACTTGCCCTTCTTAAAATTTTGAAACTTCCTTGGCTGTGAGTGTCCTTCGTTCCCTTCAAACTTGTTTTTCTCACTTTACTTCTCTTTTTGTGATATCTCGCTCTCTGTTTCTGCAATCATGATCTTCTATACAACTCCTGCATAGGTATCCAATTCAAATATGTCTACCTTTCCTCTGATCCATGGCTTCAAACCTTGCTGAAATCTCTTAGCCTTCTTCCTGTCAGTATCCACTTATGATGACACATACCTTGATCATTCTTCAAATTTACTTTCATAATCAGCTACTGACATATTTCCTTGCTTTAGCTCCAAAAACATCAGCTCCATCTGATCCTGAACAAACTGGGAAAAATATTTTTCTAAAAACAACTCCCTGAATCTCTCCCAAGTAATAACATCTGTAACTTCCAATGTCTTCACAGTTTCCCACTTGTAGGTGGTCTCATTCTTCAAATAATAACTTGCAAACTCAACCTTCTGTTCCCCCTTTACTTTAACTAAGGCAAATGACTTCTCTATTTCCTTTAACCAAACATTCGCTTCAACTGGATATAAAGAACCCTTGAATTTCGGTGGATTCACTGCCGGAAAAGTTTTGAAAGTTACTTGGGGATTGGTCTGTGTTTGTTGCTGTTGAGGTAGGTGAACCGTTTGTTGAGCCAAGATCTAAAGAATTTGGGCTACTGCTGGGTCTATAGGGCCTTGGTTTGCATTCTGGTTGGTATTATCTTTGTTATTGTTGTTGCTTTCTTCATTCTGGGTGTTGGAACGGTTATTTCTTCTGGGAGGCATTTTCTGTAAAGAATCAAACAACATATTTATCTTTTAAATCGGATTCTTTACATAAAAGAAAAGTTTTGTAAAACTGAAATATCTCTGTTTGAAAACAGTTATAACAGTTGAACTAAGTAAATTGCATGCTTCTTTACAGAATGTAAACAATTAAGGGGTTAGGGTACATGGTATCACAAGAGGTATAACTGGTGCAATACATAAAGTAAGATAAAACATGTTCAGTAATGTAAATGATAATGCTAGAAAAGAAAAGGTACTGATATATATAGATCACAGTTTTAGGTAGTACAAGCGTAAAAACGCTTAGAAGTAAAAGCAAAAGGGTACAACAAGCCTACTCACTAGTCAGCAGATCTTGTCTATAAATACAACCTAAAAGTCTACTGATACATACTACACACTACTGTACATAATAAAACCACCACAACTCTGGCTCAATATCTCTGTCTCTGCATCTCTGCCTCTAACTCCAAGGAAACTCTGGTCCCCCAAGCCTCTCGAGATCCTCCATCACCTCTCTGGCCCATCCCATAAGAGCATCAGGGCCTGCATACTCACATGTAGCTCCATGCAGTATAGTCTCAAGAATCCTCCGTGTCACATAAATTTCCTCTCGAAGATCCCTCACACTACGATCAACATCTGTAGTCCTGATTATATGTTGCAGCTCTCGAATCTGTTCCAACTGGTAATCACGCTCCTGAAAAAGAGCCTCATACCGGTAATAAGGAACAAGATGTAGTGTAGACTGGAATGGGGCACTCGCAACTGATTGCCCAGTAGAATCTGAATCAGCAGGTGGGGGTCCTCTGATAGGTGGCCTCATACCCGGGGGTGGAATGGCCTATAGTGGTATAGGCTGCAACACAGCTGGGGGTAGAATAGCCAACACTGGTGGAACAACAGGATGTGGATCTGAAGATGGTCCTCCAACTGAGGGCTCAGAGTGGTCAGCTGGTACAGGGATGAAAGAGTCGGCCATCACTGCTATCTAAAATTATATCACAAAATAAGAATCTTGAACCACAACACAAATCATACTAATACCTATTATACCATTGCACTCAACCTCTCGACGTTCTATCTTTCTACTTCCTTACTTCTAATCCTAACCCTCTACCCATTTCCATTATTCTAGGCTTGTGGCAGTGACTTATAACCTATAGTTCTGATACCAAACCTGTTGCGTCCTCCAAACCCGGGTCAGAAGTTTGGGGTCCACACACACACACCTTATAAATAACCTGCTCATAACAATAATAAAGATAATAATATGCAGTGACCCTACTTACCAACTACACCGGATAGCAACAGGTTAAAGTATGCACATAACACACACACACACACACTTATATTACAAATGCCCAAATCCCAATTATTTAAACTTACAACTGAATATTAAACATTATTAAAAACTTCACAAACTTAAATTAATCCAAAAGCCATTAGCTAGCTTATTCCGATCAACCTGGAATCATAGCTCTCGTACTGGATTGGGGATTCTCACTACCAACCTGTTTCTTCTTAACTCGAAAAGAGTATAAACAAAATCGCATAAATGAACTAACTAGCTCAGCAAGTCAAATTGACAATACTGAGAATAAACAATGATCAAGTGAAATGATTTGAGGTGTCAAGTGAAATGATTTGAGGTGTCAAGTGAACAATGGATAATGATTCAGAATTGGATATTAAATTTTCATTTTAAAAACTAAGGTAAGGCTGCTGATCAGTCACGCACTAACCCCGAGCAGGGCACATAGCTCTGCTCTAATTACTGGATCCAAGGCACACATTGGCCTAACTTGACCACCAATCTAGTCTGACCACGAATCTGGTCCACAATTTTATAAAACAATCCTATTCTATCAGAATAACATAATAAACAATGTAAAGAAATAAAAAGAATCATAAATAACATTGGATTTCCAATCATGAGATGGTTTCATTTTTCACAAGGAAACAATACGGCAATTACAAAGAATAGCTGTCAGCTGGTGAGAGAATTGGATAACAAAAGAATCAAAGTTCAGAGTTACAAGGATTTGGTCTTTCAATGTATAAGGTACAATGGTTTGAGTATGTAAGTAATCTTGGTTCAGTGTTCAATATTTAGTTTGTATGTATTTGTAGAGTAGTATCGTATATTTGTGGTTCGTATTCGGGTATTCAATAATCAGTGGTTCAGAAAGAATAAGGTTTACAGCTCAAAGATCAATAAATGGAATCAAGGTTTAGGGTTCAGTGCTTTAAAACACTTGCAATATAAAACAGAACTATCAATTATTCATAATATATCTCGAGAAAGTTCAGAACACTTGCCTTGTATTAGCTTGCTACTCTCTACTAGCTTTCAACCACACTTCTTATTCCTCGACTACTTGCTTCCCTTTCCTACGCCTTGCCTCTTCTGCTCACATAGCATAAGCATCTATCAATACTCAACTCATATGATTCTACTAGATATAAGCTTCTATCTATCCTTCATTTTACCCAAATCCGATTTACGGATTGAAAGATACGATCAAAACAGTCATATAACGTACATATACACATTTAACACATTAATCAATGCACATATAACACATAGCACATAAGATATTTGATTGAAAATACTTTTCAAAGAAGGTTTGATGTTAAAAGGATTTTTCAGATACCTAATATGGATTTTTAAACATTTTTCGGAATTTAAACGGGCCGTTGAACCATTTTTGAAACAATTAAACAGGGTTCGGTTGGCCGATTCCGGCTTCAAAATAATTTTATAACAATTATCGAGCCTTGAAAACTATTTGGAATAATATTTTAAAGCTCAAAAATATTTTTTGGAATTTTTAAATCAAAAATAAATAATTAAATCTAATTAAATAATTAATTAAAATCAATTAATAATTAATTAGATCAATTAATCAATTAATTTTTGAATTAATTGACCAACTAACTAATGAATTATTAACTAAAATTAATTAACTAATTAATTCAAATTTATTTTTGAATTAAAAATAATTTTTGGAATTAAAATAGTAATTTTTAGAATTTTTAATAATTAAAATGAATTTCTGTAATTAAAATAAATGGAAAATATGATTTTTAAATAATTTATAAATAGCAATCCTATTTTTGCAAACTCTGAAAAGTTCAGGGACCAAACTTCATCGTCCCCAAAATTCAGGGACTAAACTGCAATTTTGTAGTTTAGCCCGCCGGAAAACGACGGGTTCGCCGGAGAACTCCTCCTCACACCACCACCACCTCCAGATATCATCTACTATTCACCAGGAATATAACCCAACAATCAAATCATCTTTATAACCCCAGAACTGGCCGGAAAATGGCCGAGAAGTTCGCCGGTTCCGACAAACTTTATTTGCTTCGATTCGAGCAAACCAGGAATCATCTGGTTATGTACTATACATGAATCGATTGTAAATTCAACAAGGAACACGATGCAATCAACAAAAACATATAATAACCCCTAGAACAAAACCCCCTAAATTTCAATTAAGACCATTCATACGGGTTATATAACCTAATTTTGAAATTCGAAAATTAAACCCAATTTTGAACATGTTTTTGAACTCCAAATCAGTCATATAATATATCAAAATCATCAGGAAGAAAAGCTCTACAATATGCAATCATCAAATCATCCAAACAATCATCCGGACAAAAAATCATAATTTTAATTAAAATAATACGAAAATAAATAAAAATATATAAAATAAACCTTTGATTATACAGTTCTGAAAATTGAAGAAACTGATAGAACACTTCAAAACCTCCGTTTTGGTTACTAGAGCTTCCCGAGCAGATTTCAATAACACCTCCAAACTGTAGTTTGATTCTCAGAAAGTTTTATGAATATAAGTATTTTCTCTGTAAATTATATAATTACTGGTTGCAAATGATTTTCTGTACAAAATAAAATACTGTAAAGGCTATTTATAATTACGGAAAATTAGTATCCCGTTGGATCATCCCGGATATAAAATAGTACATTTATTTATAAAAACAGATCCAAAACGGTACCGGTTTTCGGGATAATTATCCAAATCTGTACAATTTGTACTGCGCTCTTGGTCTCAGCGCCTGGTTACAAGTATTACGAGGTGATAATTATAATAGTTTAATAAAAAGATCCCGTTTATCAAAAATAAGAGTTTTATTGATTTACCGAAACAAATTTTGTATCGAAAATATTACGCCGGAACCCACACAGGACAAACCGTACGCCGGATCGAAAAAGTCAAAACATGAAAAATGCTCGGAATATTGCAGTTAGGTTAGGAAGGAGTTCTCGAAAGAGTTTCGGGTTATAAAAATGTAAAAATGGGTGAAGTCGGCTGGTTCCCGATTATATAAAATGATTTAAAAATACTCGGAAAAAGAATTTATTAAATCCATAAATTTTCTATAAAATCATAAGTCAACATAAAAATTAATAGAAAAATATGACAATTATCTATATTTTATTTTGGACATATAAAAATTAAAATACTCAATTTATCATATTTTTAAACACCCAAACACATATATCACTTAACAGATAATTCACAGAATAAATACTGAATATGATTAATGTTTATTTATTAGCAAAAATAATTACAAGATATATCCCATATATTACATCCTTTCCCCCTTAAAAGGATTATGTCCTCAGAATCTCCTAAGAAAACAGATGAGGGTATTTTTCTTTCATATCATTTTCTAACTCCCAGGTTGACTCTTCAACCTTTGGGTTTCTCCATAATACTCTTACTAACTTTATCACTTTATTTCTTAACAATTTCTCTCTTTCTTCTGGAATCTCTATCGGACTCTCTACATATGACAAGTCTGCCTGGAGTTCTATTGGCTCGTATTCAATTACATGCCTGGAGTCTGGATTATACTTCTTAAGCATCGATACATGAAAAACATTGTGAATGTGCTCCATGCGGGGGTAACGCCAACTCATAAGCTACTTTGCCAACACGCTTTAGAATCTCAAAAGGTCTGACATATCTAGGGCTCAGTTTTCCTTTCTTCCCAAATCTTGTCAATCCTTTCCACGACGACACTTTCAGCAATATTAGATTTCTTTCTTCGAATTCCATATCTTTCCTTGATTGATCTGCATACTTCTTTTGACGATCTTGTGCTGCTATTAGTCTCTTCTGGATAACTTCAACAACTTCCTTTGTCTTTTGCACCAATTCAGGTCCAAGTATTTTGCATTCTCCTACTTCATCCCAATATACTCGAGATCGACATTTGCGTCCATACAGAGCTTCATAGGGTGGCATCCCAATGCTGACATGATAACTGTTGTTGTAAGCAAATTCTACCAAGGGTAAATGCTCATCCCAACTTCCTTTGAAATCAATAGCACAAACACGTAACATGTCTTCAATTTTCTGGATTGTTCGTTCACTTTGGTCGTCCGTCTATGGATGGTAAGCTGTACTCATATTCAGTCTCGTTCCCAAACATTCTTGAAAAGTTTTCCAAAATCTTGAATTAAATCTCGGATCTCGATCAGATACGATAGACACAGGGACTAGATGATGAACTACGATCTCTTTCAGGTATATATGAACCAACTTGTCTAGTGAAAATCTTTCATTTATAGGCATAAAATGAGCTGACTTGGTAAGTTTGTCCACTACAACCCAAATGACATCGCGATTTGCTTTTGTCCTTGGTAATCCGACTATAAAATCCATGGCAATGTGCTCCCATTTCCATTCTGGAATCTTTAATGGCTACAATAGTCGACTTGGTCTCTCGTGCTCTGCCTTGACCCTTTGACATTTGTAGCATCTGCTAACCCATTCTGTAATTTCTCTTTTCATATCTGGCCACAAATAATTTTCCTTTAAGTCTCAATACATTTTTGTACTTCCCGGATGGATTGAATACCTTGAATTATGAGCTTCCTGTAAAATTTCATTCTTTAACTCCGTTACTGGTGGAATCCAAATTCTAGAAGAAAACCTAACATTCATCTGCAATCTATTTTGCTCCTTTATATTCTGCTTTTGTCTATCTGCGATATATAGCTTCAACTTTCTATTCACATTTACAAATGGCCTCAAGCAATCAAGTGAATGCTGATAACTTGGCTATTGTTCCTTATGAGGTGATGGAAGTGAATGTTCATAACTTGGCTATTGTTCCATACAAGGTGATGGTTAAATTCAGCTAATATGCATGTATTTTTTAATGATTTTGTGGTCATGTAAATTTCTTTTCTGAACATTTTCTTGTGAAATCCTTGCCCTTGCAGCAAACTTTCTCCACCGTGTCCCAAGTTGCAGTGGCGGCAGAGCCTATATCGTTAGTTTTTCCTGCTGATCTGGTAAATTTGAATCATACATATAGTATTATATTTTCAATTTGTATTAAACATTTTAATTCAAATTTTTCATTTAAAAGTTGAAATATATGTATAGGCTAGGAAGACATCAAGTGGTAGAAGGAGGTCCTTCCGAACAGCAAGAAAAACCGAGAATATTTCAATGGTTCAATTTTCTCTCAACCTGCCTGAGGACTGTATGAAGTATCTTTCTTCTAAAGAACAGGTAAATAAATTCCAACACCTTTACATGCTTATAACAGACTAAAAAGAAATGGTTTTGTCTAATACTTGTTAAACTCCTATGCGTGTGCTAGCAGACACTGTTGGACTACAAGAATGAGACTAACTGTGCTCCCCATGGGCTATGATTCAACATTTCTTTTCGCTTGAAAGGCTGGCAATGTGAAAGACGTGTGCGTAAAACCAATGATCGAGTTGACAAGGTACCTTACATACTATTCTTTCTTTTCCCTATCTTAAGCTAGATTCCAAGGTCTAATGATGCACTTACAATTTCCTCGTGATTTTGAATTTCATTTTCGGTGCAACACTTTTATCATGCGAATATGAAATTACGATCGGTCAAAGAGCTAATATTCTATGTCAAGTACGAATTCATGCCTTGTAAATCACAAGTGAAAGGAGCCGAAAATATCTTTGAGGTAATTTGAATATTTTGCTTAAATTCATTCCTTTAATCATAAAGTGTATCATGCCTCACTTACTCAAATCAATATTTGACACAAGGTTTAATGGATAGTGAATTATATAAATAGGGTACTCATTGTTATTAAGTTACACTAAAAGTGTTGTTCAGATTTTGTGTAATTGTAAGTAAAACCTGTATAGATATATTTATTTGGATACAGATGAACTCCTCCTTTGTGTAAGAAATTCCTTACATGTGCAGGAAGCTAAACCCAGTCCAAGCAGGAGTAGCTCTTACTTGGACCGTAAAGAACAAGAGCTTATGACCAGATTCAATCTTGAAAAGAGTATTATAGTCCAGGTGAACGAGCATATAAAAAGGCAGCTGCTTTGGACAAAGCACCCGGCAAAGCCAGCAGGTACAAATGGTAAATCCAAGTTTTTATATACATGTGGGGCGCGTGTGTGTTTATACATGACAAGAATAATAGTTTTCCAGGTAATCCCTTTATTACATAAGTAAGAAGGGAAACAAAACTCTTACATTTTTTCTTCTATCACATTCATATGATTATTATTATTATTCAGAGTGCCTTATGACCTAAAGCATGTATACATCTGCAGGCAATCCCATTGGAGCTGAGAGTGGATAAAATGGATCGGAGCACCAATGGTTAATTTAGCATATATAGTGAAAACACACACTAACTTTGTATATTTTTTATACTAGTTCAATGTAAAAGAAAATATTGTATGTGATGGCCTAATATACCATATTGAAATCAAAGGAATCATGGAATTAATCTTCATTTTTGTATAGAAAGACCTAGTTCTTTATCATCTTTAAATCTAACAAATAATGGGATTAATCTTCATTTATTTGTAGGCATATGTATTTTTTGTTCTTTTTTTAGTATAATAATTATGATTACTAATATACATTTTTATTTATATTGAAAAAGCTACACATAATTTTCCTCAAAAAAAATTCAAACAAAAAATTTACTTCACTTTATTTGTCTAAAAATTAATGTTTCATATGTACTATATATTTTTTTCAAAAAACTGTTGGTCCGTAATAATGAAGTAATGAATTTAACGAAAGAATCATAAATCATGTTTCTAAGTTTCAAGAGAATTAGTTTTCTAAATTATTTACGAGAGTTTGTTACATTAATTAAAAGTAATCTATGTTTGAAAAATACTATTGCATTTCCATGGAGTTAGTAGAGCGGTTCACCAAGATCTAACATGAAGCCGGATAAGTGAAATAACCATGTACTCTAATTTTACGAATTAACTTTATAAGTAAATGGATTGTATCAAAAATGAAGAGGACCTGAAGATGACCTGAATAAAAAAGACCTGAATAAAAAAGACGGTTTTAGGTCAACCCATTTAAGTCGTATATGATCGGTATACGAGTATTTCAAAAAACCGATGCTACTATATTTAATACACTCATATGTAGGCCTAACTCACCTAGAAGTTGGTTTGAAAGCCAAAGGTTTGAACTTGGATCTGGATCTTGGGGAGTAATAGGATGTGGTTGTACAATTTGGAAGGTTCAGCTTGGTGACGACCGGAGATCTATCATGGTGCCTTGTGCCGAAACTCTTCCCGAAAGGCAGCGGGTGGTGCAGAGTGAATCATGACGGTGCAAGATGCAGATAGATTAATCTCATGTGTAAGTCCATGTTATTTGTGG
The DNA here is from genome assembly GCF_009905375.1 of Apium graveolens. Classification (NCBI taxonomy): domain Eukaryota; kingdom Viridiplantae; phylum Streptophyta; class Magnoliopsida; order Apiales; family Apiaceae; genus Apium; species Apium graveolens. The sequence continues at coordinate 316,156,119 of NC_133648.1, forward strand.
TTCATGATTTGAAAGGAGGATCATTGTTTAGTGTCAACCCAAATACTACATCTGATTGATAAGATATAATTCATTTGTAAATAGAGAAGCCACTTAATTGTAGTATTAATATAAGACCATTTGCGACATTTAGAAAATAAATCTGTGCGGGCTCTACTTAAAGCGGAAAAATATTTTACTAATGTGGAGTTAATGAATGCTTAGAAATCCAACACCATACGTGCGTGACTTAATTTATTAAATCGTTTTTGTTTAATAATATGCATATCTCAATATGGGTAAACATATCATTAGAACGAAACTTGTTCGAGTAGAAGTACATGAAAATCAAAATCAATGACCTATCAATGTTAAAACAAGTGAGACTAATCCAAGTGTTCACTTATTTTATTAGTATGGACAATTTGTGAGGTTTGCTCATGTGCTTCAATGATTTACCATGTATGCTTAGTGAAAAACTTGTGCTTAAAGTTATTAGTACATGACTCTACAGAAGTACCACATAATTGATGGTTTTATGTAAATGAGACCATTTAAAATAATATATGTTTAGAGGATAATTGCATAAATGCTGCAGATAACTAGAGAAGGTATATATGTATATATACTTCAAAAATTTCAAATTGAAACTACCTAGTATCACTATATTGTAATTGTTTGTAAACACAAAGTGTATAGTTGAGAATATTTTTTTGTGTATTATGAGTAAGTTGTCCAGTTATCTGAATTTCAGTTCAATAATAAAGTCTACTAAGAATAGTTTAAAAAATAAATCTTATTTATGGCTATTTATTATGTAAAAATAATAATATACATAATTTTAAAAATATGAGATTAATGATAAAGAAATACATTTATCATGTTCAGGGGATGGGAATTCTTTATTAACATGTAGTTCCATATCGGTACCAAAATTATTAATAAACTACACCTTCCCTCGGGTAAAAACAAACAGTGTTACAAAACTGTACACACAAACTAACCCAACTTACTAATAATTCATATTAGACATTAAAATTAGAGGGGAAAAAATTATTCAAAGGTATATTTTATTTACTAATAGAATTGAGTTTTAGAATTGTAAAATGAAAAGTTATCTATAGTTTAGCGCAAAACCTAATTTGATTTTTTTAAATTTATAGGGGCTGGGAGTATTTCATTAATAAAAAATTTAACTATCATAGGTTATCATCATTATCAAATTTGGGTGAAACTATGTTACACAATTTTTGGGCTATGAGAATTTTTATAAGATATTTTCTATAAATCAAAGATTTTTTTCCCTTTTTTATGGAAGTATTGATTTGCTCACGCGTTGTAATTAAAACATAATTTTTCCTATTTTTTCTTAAGCTCAACTTAGTACCCACCTCCTTGATCACCTATATATACTAACCTTCATCCACCGTTTTTCCTCACATTCATCTGCAATCTATTTTGCTCCTTTATATTCTGCTTTTGTCTATCTGCGATATATAGCTTCAACTTTCTATTCACATTTACAAATGGCCTCAAGCAATCAAGTGAATGCTGATAACTTGGCTTCAACAACGGTTTATGTCCGTTTTCTGATACCCTATTTTTCCGTTGATTATTGAGCCGCCGTCTGTTAGTTGGATCAGACAACGGCTAAAAAACATTATCTGAGATTATACAGACAATGATTATGGATTAAGCCCGTTGTATTACATCCAGAAAAGACAACATTTTTTGCTTGTTTTCGTCGTAACAAGCGACATTACTCAAGGGTTCTCACAAACTCAGAAAACCGTTGTGTAAGGTATAACATTAAAACCAATCCTACAACACTTATTGTTGTATAAACGTTGTTGTGTATTCAGATAGACAACAAAAATGAAATTGAGCTCGTAGAACTCTTGTAATAAATTTCTACATACAACAGTTTTGGATTTTAATGTATGGCACGATCAGATACATACAACTGTTTATTTGTCCAAATGTATTGCATGAATACCTTTGATACAATATCTTAATATTATATAGACAATGGTTTACTAGTGTTGTGAGAGTTAATTTTGCACCGAAGTTTTGTGTTCGAAAGCATTATTTTAGTATTAAAGACATGATATTTTAATGAAGCTTGGTTCTTAAAAGCGTTGTCTTACACAAAATATAACAAGTATTCAAATGAAATTAACTTTGCAAATCTAAAAAAAAGTTCTAAAGTTAATCCGTGATCGGAAATCACAACAACATAGTTATACAAAAGCTAAAAGCATATTGATATCACTGCTTTCATGAGTGTAAGATTTCTACTATAAATTAAAGAAAATATAGAGTCTACAAGGATTTGATGTTGGCTACTCAGAGCTCACTTGGCCTTTTCCGCTTCTCTTCACGTCTTTCGCAAGAGCTATGTTGTCCTTGCAATATCATCACAGCATGTGATAGGCAATTTCCCAATCTGGAGAAAACAAACAATCTTCAAAATAAATCGACAACCACTCTTAAGTTAATATTCTTTTCCTTCCTACATTATAAGAAAAACAAAGAACTGGATCTCTTAATATAAAGTGAAAGCAAACCAAGACATAATAGAAAATAAACAAATGCCAATAGTGTCACCTGGCTCACTTCCATGAAGAGACTGTGAATGTCCTGCTTTCTAAAGATACCACCTTTCCTCGCAGTTGATCTTGGTGAAGATTGGGAGGTCCCGCTTGTAACATCTTCATCTTTTCCTCTTTTGTCAACCTCCTTTTTCAAATCATCTATCCCGACAATCTGTAGAGAAAGTCGAAGTACACATAAAATTCACTTAAAATAAGATTGACAAACTACATGCTAGATTCTCAAAATTTCCAAATAAAAGGAGGCCACAAACATATACAAAAGGCAATTTGTAAACCAGGGCACATAGATTTGTAAAGTAATCCATAATTATGCTTCTTTTTTCGTAAATAGTTCAGCTGCTTTGTAGCTAGCTGATTACCTAAAAATAGTTTCAAAAACCCTTAAACACGGCTCTACAAACTGTTTTCTGGAAACTAGCAATGGTTGCTATAATTTCTCGTAACTGTTAGCATAGAAGTCATTAGTTCAGTCACTAACCAAACAGCAGTCTAGTCAGTGATTGAATGCAGTTTGAGTCCAATGTCTAGTTCTTGATATCTTGGTTAATCTATGCATGTATATAAAACAAAATGATTCACGCTTACTTACCTTCATAATGTAATCCACAACTAGACCTGTTCTCTGGTCTCCCAATGCAATTGACTAGAAGAAATAATACAGTGGTGTCACCGTGTCAGAGAAACCGTATATACTTAAACAAGAAACTACAGAAATAATACAGTGGTGTCACCATTCACTGATTCTCCGTTTCATAACCGCCTGAAAATTTAACCAAAAATCAAAGGGTGACCACAAATATTTTGGTAATGTGGAAATTTAATTAAAAGGTAAATGAATAACTTACAATCTCTTCAACAATCTCTTTAACTTTAGGATCCTTATAGTTTCCATCTTTATCCTGTCACGCACGAACCCAGGTAGCTGACCGATCTATCTCCATTTGAGGATTGCTTTGCGACTCCATGAATAACCATGTTCGAGATATCAAAATTAAGAAACATCAACCCGTTTGAATATGACTCTTGTAAAAAATCAAAGAGTGTATATTACTAACCATTTCTTGTTCAAGGTTAGCATAACCCTTGCAAGAGATGCAGTGAGGGTATTCATTCAGCTCCCTTCTTTTTTCTGCGTAGTGTGGATCTTTTTTTTCACATAACAGATAGTTAAAAAATTAGCAACAAAGCTTAATGTAACTTGTAAGAACTTTAAAAATAAATAAAGTCAAAAACTCACAATAAACTCAATAGAGAGATGATCAGAAACAAACATATCCCAATGTGCTTTCTCTATATATGAGTAGTCAGCTGGAGGAGACTCCAACAACTCAAGTTGATCCCGGTAAGGAAGGATGTATTCAGTTGTTAATCGACTTTTAAACTCCCTCCACTTCTGGCACACTGACTTCAACACCATCTTCCTTGCTGTTAGCGGCACATCAAATGCCATCTACATTCTTAAGAATTGTTACTTAAGTGCAAGTTAGGTGGTAGGCAACAATGTGTACTTAAGTACTAGTAAGGGCAATTAATGTTACCTGCACACAATCCTATATTTTATTCTTTCTTTTGAAATACGTATCCATGAATCATACCATACTGCGACTTTAGTTCTTGCAAGAACTCCGATGTAAGACTGCATTTCAGTTCCCGCATCACCGTAGGGCTCACCCTTTGCATTGAAAGGCACCGGGAGCTTGATGCCCAGGATCTTACGTCGTACAATCCTATGCATTGTCACAGCTCCGTGTTTCAAGAGTTTAAGTCCCTCTTTTTTCTCAGCCACTGCTTGACTCCGATGTTTCCTTTTCTTGGATATTTGATTTTGTAAATTGCTGGAAATGGCCTTCCCTTTAACAGACACAAGGGATGAATTACTTTGAGAGGGCTGCACTGGTGTTTCGGTCATTGAGGCTGACTTGTTCTTCTTTAATGCCTTTAAAAGGGCAGAGTCAGTACGAGCAGAGGCATATTTTGTTTTCCTTGAATCCATGATAAATCTACACACAAACAGAGAAAGAAACATAAATCTCAACCAAAGTCACATAAATCATAGTCACAAACAAAGAAACACAGTCACAAACAAAGAAACATAGTCACAAACTCAATCAAAAATCACATAAATCTCACACAAACAAAGTCAAAAACTCACTCAAATATCAAATAAATCTCAGAAAAAGTCCAAAACTCACACAAATATCACATAAATCATACACAAAGTCCAAAATCTCACACAAAGTCCAAAACTCAAAAAAATCACAGTGACATACTATCAAACCCTTGGTATGCATAAATCACTATACATATATATCTTACACAATAATGGCATAAACTAAAATACAAAGTCCAAAACTCACACAAAAATCACAATCACATATTATCAAACACTTGGTAGGCATAAATCACTATGCATATATATCTTACCCAATAATTACATAAACTAAAACACAGGGAAAAACAATAATAAACACACTAATAAACACACTAATGCATGTATAACATAAAAAGATAAATCAAGCAAGAGACGAGGAGGGAGGGAGAGAGAAGGGGTGAGAGAGACAGAGAGGGAGGAAGAGGAGAGATCGAGAGAGAGAAAGAGAAAGAGGGGGAGTGTGTGAGAGAAAGAGGAGGGAGAGAGACTATGTGTGTGCGAGAGAGAGAGAGAGAGAGAGAGAGAGAGAGAGAGAGAGAGAGAGAGAGAGAGAGAGAGAGAGAGAGAGAGAGAGAGAGAAAGACTGTGTGTGCGAGAGAGAGACTGTGTGTGCGAGAGAGAGAGAGAGACCTGTCTCCGCCCGAAGATGAGAGCTCCGATTGAAAAGAGAGGGAAATGAAAATTGTGATTGAGAAATGAAAGAGGGAAAGTAAACCTAAGCAAACTTAACCAGTACTAAATTAATATTCTATTATAATATTTTTAATAATCTATTATAATATTTAAATAAAACATATATTTAGTAATTTATATATTCGAGTATAATAATTTGAATTATACATATATGTATATTTTTCATAATGATAAAAAAATGTAAAAAATTGTTATACTAACTTTTATATTGAACCAAAATGAATTAATAAAAAAAATTAATTTGTTCAATTTAATTTAATAATATTTATTATTAAAAATTAAATTTCGTTCATATCATTGTTATCGACTAAATTAAATTAAATTAAATTCAAATTGATTTAATTAAACCTTCTATGTGTAAAGAAATATTGTTCTTATCAATTAAATTAAATTCGTTATTATTATAAATAAAATATCACCGAGTACAAATCTTAAATCCTAAACCCTAACACGTGATACGGATTTTACATTACCAATGTATTATTCGAATAAGTATAAGTAAATACGGTCAAAAATGTCTTACGTTATTATGTTTCCACTTAATAACACATTCAAAGTCGTATAAACGGTACAAATTGATTTAAATAGCTGGAAAATAAAGACAACGGTTTTGCCGCCAAAACTGTTTCGTTTTCGCCCAAAATAACGCTTTTATTTATAAAGGGGAAGGGGAGAGGTAATGGGGGGAATGAAAATTAGAAGGGAGGGGGAAATGAAAATTAAAGGGGGGAAAACCAAAAATTGTGTGAAAAATGAAAATTTAACCAAGAAAGATTTTAAGAAATTAATTATTTAATCAAGAAAGATTCTTATTTTTCGGAGTTGCAATTCTATTCGATTTTCATTATAAAATCATACAAGATAAATTTAAAATTTTTTGAATAATTTTTTATATGATTACAATCGATATATCTCAATACAGTTGGATCTTCGAAAATATCATTTAAAAAAATTACCATGTTGATAGGAAAATATCTCAATAATTTTTTCTTATGACTAAAATCGATATATCTTAACATCCGTACGGTTGGATCGTCGAAAAATCATTTTAAAAAATTAATCCTGTAAATCGGGAACGAGTCTCGTTGTCGGAAGGGTACTTTTACTAGATTTTTCTAATCCTGACATGCAAAATGAATTTCAAATTTTTTAATAATTTTTTCTTATGACTAAAATCGATATATCTTAACATCCGTACGGTTGGATCGTCGAAAAATCATTTTAAAAAATTAATCATGTAAATTGGGAACGAGTCTCGTTGTCGGGAGGGGTACTTTTACTAGATTTTTCTAATCTTGACATGCAAAATGAATTTCAAATTTTTTAATAATTTTTTCTTATGACTAAAATCGATATATCTTAACATCCGTACGGTTGGATCATCGAAAAATCATTTTAAAAACTTAATCCTGTAAATCGGAAACGAGTCTTGTTGTCGGGAGGGGTACTTTTACAAGATTTTTCTAATCCTGACATGCAAAATGAATTTCAAATTTTTTAATAATTTTTTCTTATGACTAAAATCGATATATCTTAACATCCGTACGGTTGGATCGTCGAAAAATCATTTTAAAAAATTAATCCTGTAAATCGGGAACGAGTCTCGTTGTCGGGAAGGGTACTTTTACTAGATTTTTCTAATCCTGACATGCAAAATGAATTTCAAATTTTTTAATAATTTTTTCTTATGACTAAAATCGATATATCTTAACATCCGTACAGTTGGATCGTCGAAAAATCATTTTTAAAAAATTAATCCTGTAAATCGTGAACGAGTCTCGTTGTCGGGAGGGGTACTTTTAACAGATTTTTCTAATCCTGACATGCAAAATGAATTTCAAATTTTTTAATAATTTTTTCATATGACTAAAATTGATATATTTTTAACATCCGTACGGTTGCATCATCGAAAAATCATTTTAAAAATTAATCCTGTAAATCGGGAACGAGTCTCGTTGTCGGGAGGGGTACTTTTACCAGATTTTTCTAATCCTGGCATGCAAAATGAATTTCAAATTTTTTAATAATTTTTTCTTATGACTAAAATCGATATATCTTAACATCCGTACGGTTGGATCATCGAAAAATCATTTTTAAAAAATTAATCCTGTAAATCGTGAACGAGTCTCGTTGTCGTGAGTGGTACTTTTACCAGATTTTTCTAATCCTGACATGCAAAATGAATTTCAAATTTTTTAATAATTTTTTCTTATGACTAAAATTGATATATCTTAACATCCGTACGGTTGGATCGTCGAAAAATCATTTTTAAAAAATTAATCCTGTAAATCGTGAACGAGTCTCGTTGTCGGGAGGGGTACTTTTACCAGATTTATTTAATCCTGACATGCAAAATGAATTTCAAATTTTTTAATAATTTTTTCTTATGACTAAAATCGATATATCTTAACATCCGTATGGTTGGATCGTCGAAAAATCATTTTAAAAAGTTAATCCTGTAAATCGGGAACGAGTCTCCTTGTAGGGAGGGGTACTTTTACCAGATTTTTCTAATCCTGACATGCAAAATGAATTTCAAATTTTTTAATAATTTTTTCATATGACTAAAACTGATATATCCAAACATCCGTACGGTTGGATTGTCGAAAAATCATTTTAAAAAATTAATCCTGTAAATCGGTAACGAGTCTCGTTGTTGGGAGGGGTACTTTTACCAGATTTTTCTAATCCTGACATGCAAAATGAATTTCAAATTTTTTAATAATTTTTTCTTATGACTTAAATCGATATATCTTAACATCCGTACGGTTGGATCGTCGAAAAATCATTTTAAAAAGTTAATCCTGTAAATCAGGAACGAGTCTCATTGTTGGGAGGGGTACTTTTACCAGATTTTTCTAATCCTGGCATGCAAAATGAATTTCAAATTTTTTAATAATTTTTTCTTATGACTAAAATCGATATATCTTAACATCCGTACGGTTGGATCATCGAAAAATCATTTTAAAAAATTAATCCTGTAAATCGGGAATGAGTCTCCTTGTCGGGAGGGGTACTTTTACCAGATTTTTCTAATCCTGACATGCAAAATGAATTTCAAATTTTTTAATAATTTTTTCTTATGACTAAAATCGATATTTCTTAACATCCGTACAGTTGGATCGTCGAAAAATCATTTTAAAAAATTAATCCTGTAAATCGGGAACGAGTCTCGTTGTCGGGAGTGGTACTTTTACCAGATTTTTCTAATCCTGACATTCGAGATGAATTTGAAATTTTTTAATACTTTTTTCATGTGACTAAAATGAGTATTTCTTAACATCCGTACGGTTGGATCCTCTAAAAATCATTAAAAAAATTTATCTTTTTCATCAGGTATGAAAAAAATCTAGTACGAGGCAACACCCAACAGTTTTTTATGAAAAAGCCTTGTCTGAAATAAATTGTGACAACAGTTTTTTTGAAAAAAACCGTTGTATTAAATGATCAACTTTTTTAAATCTTACGGCTGATATTAAATCTACTTTTAATCAACAGCTCTTATTATACCAACTTAACAATCTAAGTGAACATTTATAATATACACTTTATATCCTCATCAATGTGATTATCTGTTGATGCTATTAATATTTGTGTAACGTCTAGTACTAATAGGTAAAAGAATTCAAAAATCTATGAAAAAGATTATTTCAAATCTTAATACACACAAATTAATTTAGTGTAAGTTATTGGTTACTCATATAAATTAATTAACGGTGGCATATAAATTTTCCGAAAAAAATTTAAAATTAGTAAAAATATAGACAACGGTTTTTTTTTAAAATCATGTTGTGGTAAGTTACTTTACATAAGTGTTTTTCAGGAAATGTCGTTGTTGGAATTCTACAACAGTTTTTTCTTTAAGACTGTTGTAGTATTACATATTTTACAACAGATTATAAATATCGATAACGGTTGTCTAACTCTTACAAGTGTTTTATTTAAAAAAAACTTGTATAAGGTACATTAATACAACGTGCTTTGTCGAAAAACACTTGTTTGAATTGAACAATTAACAATGTAAACTTGAAGCACTTGTGATTATTTTTTTTATTAATTATAAAGTAGATAATTAAACTATTTTGAAATATAAAATTTAAATATTTAATCTAGATGAAAGTGGATTTAATTAGAGTTTGTTGTTTTTAAAAAATTTAAAATGAATTGTCTGGAAATTATTTTTTTTGAAATTATTACTATTTTTATTGTAATAAACTAGACAACGATTTATTTGAATATTTTGTTGTGCAACACGTTTTTAAATTTAGTAAGAAAGACAACGGTTTTAAGAATTAGACTATTGTCTCATATTGGTGACATACAATATATGTAAAATACTTGTCTATCAGGTATCATTTAGACAACACCTAATTTGTACATTGTGTGATTCGAGCTTAAATAACTAGTAGAAAAAATACTTGTCTCATTTCCACAACCGTTAAACAAGACGTTATCTCAATCATTTTCAGACAATGTATTTTAAAAATCGTTGTACGATTTTACTCATTTGCACAACATCACTTTAGAAAGGGTTGTCTGTCTTCATCAACTAGACAATGAATTTTAAAGCGTTGTAGTAATACTAAAGCCTTTCCATTCACACAACATCTTAATTTTGAAAACACTTGTCTGATTTGTTTTACTAGACAACATGTTTTTATCGCTTGTAGTAATTAACGTCAGACAACGCCAATTTTTTGGTTGCAAAAAAACCATTGTATGAAAAATTCGGGCAACACTTTTTTGGTCGAGTGTTGTCTAATCGGCGTTGTCTGATTGCGTTTTTCTTGTAGTGAATTGATGGTTTTATGTAAATGAGACCATTTAAAATAATATATGTTTAGAGGATAATTGCATAAATGCTGCAGATAACTAGAGAAGGTATATATGTATATATACTTCAAAAATTTCAAATTGAAACTACCTAGTATCACTATATTGTAATTGTTTGTAAACACAAAGTGTATAGTTGAGAATATTTTTTTGTGTATTATGAGTAAGTTGTCCAGTTATCTGAATTTCAGTTCAATAATAAAGTCTACTAAGAATAGTTTAAAAAATAAATCTTATTTATGGCTATTTATTATGTAAAAATAATAATATACATAATTTTAAAAATATAAGATTAATGATAAAGAAATACATTTATCATGTTCAGGGGATGGGAATTCTTTATTAACATGTAGTTCCATATCGGTACCAAAATTATTAATAAACTACACCTTCCCTCGGGTAAAAACAAACAGTGTTACAAAACTGTACACACAAACTAACCCAACTTACTAATAATTCATATTAGACATTAAAATTAGAGGGGAAAAAATTATTCAAAGGTATATTTTATTTACTAATAGAATTGAGTTTTAGAATTGTAAAATGAAAAGTTATGTATAGTTTAGCGCAAAACCTAATTTGATTTTTTTAAATTTATAGGGGCTGGGAGTATTTCATTAATAAAAAATTTAACTATCATAGGTTATCATCATTATCAAATTTGGGTGAAACTATGTTACACAATTTTTGGGCTATGAGAATTTTTATAAGATATTTTCTATAAATCAAAGATTTTTTTTCCTTTTTTTATGGAAGTATTGATTTTCTCACGCCTTGTAATTAAAACATAATTTTTACTATTTTTTCTTAAACTCACCTTAGTACCCACCTCCTTGATCACCTATATATACTAACCTTCATCCACAGTTTTTCCTCACATTCATCAGCAATATATTTTGCTACTTTATAATCTGCTTTTGTCTATCTCCGATATATAGCTTCAACTTTCTATTCACATTTACAAATGGCCCCAAGCAATCAAGTGAATGCTGATAACTTGGCTATTGTTCCTTATGAGGTGATGGCAGCAGAGCCTATATCGTGTACCGAGTACCGAGTTGTAGTGGCAGCAGAGCCTATATCGTTCGTTATTCCCGCTGATCTGGTAAATTTGAATCATACATATAGTTTTATATTTTCAATTTGAATCAAACATTTTAATTCAATAGTTTCATTTAAAAGTTGAAATTTGTGTATAGGCTACGAAGACATCAAGTGGTAGAAGGAGGTCCTTCCGAACAACAAGAAAATCCGAGAATATTTCAATGGATCAATTTTCTCTCAACTTGCCCGAGAACTGTATGAAGTATCTTTCTTGTAAAGAACAGGTAAATAAATTCCAACACCTTTACATGCTTATAACAGACTAAAAAGAAATGGTTTTGTCTAATACTTGTTATACTCCTATGCGTGTGCTAGCAGACACTGTTGGACTACAAGAATGAGACTAACTGTCACTACAAGAAATTTGCAATCACACAACAGTCATTAGACGACGGTACAAAATTAAACCGTCGTCCAGAAAAATTAAACCATGGTGAATTGTTGGCTCTTAAAAAACTGTTGTCCTGCGTTTCTTCTAACAATAGTTACTGATGATTTTACAAACTGTTGTCTAAGGTGCATGCTTTCATCTACTTAGACAACAGTTCTTTCCCGGGGTATTGTTTAGAACCCTTTAGGACAATGGTTGATAGATGTTGTATGAACTTAAATTTATTTTACCTTAACACAACAGTGTTTGGCAAAAAGGTTGTACAAGTTAGACAACTGTTTATGATAACTGATGTTGTAGTGAACATCAGACAACACAATCTAAATTCCATTATCCAATGCATAGTTCATAGACAATGGTTATTGATAGTGTGAAATAATGTGGTTCATACAACAGTTTAAAATATAGTTGGTTGAATTTCATGTTTAAAAGACGGTTTTGGATATTTTCATAAAAACCGTTGTCTGTTTAATGAAGATAGAAAAAAAAATTGACTTGTATTACATTACATTCCAGGTACACAGTACCACACAATAACATACCAAACCAAAACCAGCAGTCCATAAATCAACCAAACAACCAATATTAAACTAGAAATGTTAAATTAAAACTGTAAACCAATTCTAAGAGACTAGAAATTATACCAATTGTTCATAAAATAGGTCAACCACATACTTCAATAAATTGAGTAATAAGTCCAATCGCACACGAAATAAATGAAATTAAAATGTGCCAAAGCTGTTGACGCAAAGAGATCTACAATCAGTAGTGAATATTACAATGAAAATGAGTAGACAGTTCTTGTGCCTTGTCGTTGCCACTAACATGCATGCTGCTTAGCCACAGTTTTGAAGGCCTTATTTTATGCTTGACGCTGGTAACTCTGCACAAATAGAAAACAGAACATTAACCTTAATTTCTACAAGTTTGATACCACAAATTGTAAAAGTGTATCATCTACAATAATAAACATATCTCCGGTCGGACTCCTTCTCCCAAGCTTGCTATAATATTCATCTGTGTTTATCCGTCAAAAGATTATTTTTGCTATGATAAAATCATCATCTATTATAACAAGAGAAGTCAATGTCAACTAGATGATGATTTTACCACGACAAAAGTAATCTCATCAATGGGTTGACCAGAAGTACATGTAGATAATCTGGGTTTCACCTATAAGAAAAAGACGGGTCAACAGTACATGGAGTGAAAGCTGTATAAAAAATTATATATATTACCATCATGGAAGCTGAATCCATTCTTCTTCCTCTCGCATATAACTAGTGTTTTCGTCGTCATGTTCATCAACATTAGGGAAAAGGGACAAATGCAGGTCATTCTCAAGTTCTACTTCTACAGAGCCATCATTTTCCTCATCACAGTGGTCATGAAAGTTCTTTTCTGGTAGCTTTAGCACCACAGACCAAAATTTCTCAAGAGGATCATCAATGTAGCAAACTTGCTTAACATGTTTTCCTAGCACGAATGGATCATTTACAAATCCTAATTTATTCAAATTAACCAATATAAATCCCAAGTCATCAACCTTAACCCCTTTGTTAATATCTACCCAATTACAACGAAATATAGGGACCCTGAAATTATTATAGTCTAACTCCCATATACTTGTTATAACTCCATAATAGGTGTGTGCAGTTTGTTCAACAGTTTTATCTTTTTCAACAAGCATCAAAGTATCTGCAACAACAGAGACACCACTACACTGAACTTGTCGATTATCATCGCGGTCCTTGGTGCTATAACTAACACCGTTAATTCTATAACCGTTGAATATAGGAACATTCTTGTTAGGCCCTTCTGTAATCCACCTTATCTCATCACCTATGGTATTATCTTCTTGGAGCAATTCTGTTACAATATGTCAAAAAAATATACAAATTTATAGTAATTATAATGTAATTATAATATAAAGTTTCACTGTGTACTTATATATAATCTACTTTTAAAGTAAATGAACATAATACCATAGGTGATGAGATACAATTACTTTAAAAATTTATTTAATTTAGCTCGATGTTCTCCTTCTAGGTCTGTGTTTTAATTTAGTTGTCACTTGCATTTTTAATTAGGACGACATGAAAAAGTAATAAATAGACTAATAGAAATCTTACCTTTTTCTTGAACCATTCGGCGAATTGATCATTTTGCTTGTTCTTTAGCCACACTTGGTCATTTTCATGCTGCGAGTATCTTACCATCAAAGATGCCATATGTTCACTATAAGAAAAATAAATTGGTCAATTTTTGAATTATGAAAAGGCAGAAAATAAATAAATAACAAAATACACACATACTTTAGTACGTAACTTACTCAAAATATGGCCTGATGTCATTGCTATTTTTAGGAAACATAAATGTGCAAGCTGCAAGTCCTCTTTGCTCGGCTTTATGATTGTGGCACTGGATAAAGGTCTGCTTATTCCATTTTGCTCATGCCTAACATTTTCTGGCAAACCTATGGTTGCTTCATTAATTGACCAAACATTCAACGGCCTCCTCGGCAATATATGCCTCTGCATTACAGCCTTCGGGATGAGCAGGGTTTCGTACATATCCCTTAAATGCCTTCATATATCTCTCGAAAGGATACATCCAATGAAGAAAGATTGGCCTGCAAAGCTTAACCTCTCTCACATGATGAACTGAGAGATGGATCATCACATCGAAGAACGAAGGGGGAAAGTGTTTTTCTAGCTGGCATAATGTTTCCACCAACTCAGATTGCATTTTTTCCAATTTATCTACATCGATGATTTTACTGCAAATTGCCTTGAAAAATAGGAAAAACCTTATTATTGCGCACCTGACTTGTTTTTGCAGTACTGACCGAATTGAAATTGGAAGTAGATGATGCAATATCGTGTGGCAATCTTGAGATTTCATTCCACCAAGCCGAAGTTTTTCCATATTTACAAGATTCTTAATATTTGAACAAAATCCACCCGGTAACTTCATTTGAATAAAGGATGAGCAAACTACCTTCTTTTCTGCATTTGATAAGTTCCATGAAGCCAAAGGTACCTTCTCTTTCTTGCCGGGAGTTTTTGGCCTCAGCTCCGTTCTTATTCCCATATCAGCCATATCAAGACGGACAGACTCCCTATCTTTTGTCTTTCCAGGAATATTTAGCAAAGTTCCGAGTAAAGCTTCACATATATTTTTCTCGATGTGCATCACATCGAGAACATGCCTAACCGGCAAAAACTTCCAATACTCAAGTTGGAAGAATATAGAAACCTTCTTCCAAACTAGTCGAGCTTCACCTGTCTTCCATCGAGGTTGGCGTTGTGTCTTACCAAAGACATGGTCCATTAAATGTTGTACTCGTCCAAAAACCTGCTCACCAGTTAATGGAATAGGAGCAACATCCTTCTCAACAGTGTTATCAAAAGCTGTTTTCTTCTTTCTATACGGATGATGACGGGGCAGCCACCTCCTATGCCTCATAACCACCGTCTTTCGATAATGAACGAGCCTAGTAGCCTTTGTGTTATCAACACAGATAGTACAAGCATTATACCCTTTAATTACATTTCCTAACAAGTTTCCCTAGGCCGGATAATCACTTATTGTCCATAATAATATACCCCTAAGTAAGAAAGAATCTCGTATATATGCGTCATACACTTGTTTCCCGACCCACAACTATTGCAGATCATCTATAAGCGGTTGAAGGAACACGTCGATATCATTTCCAGCCTCCGTTGGTCCTGATATTAACAAGCAGAGCATAATATACCTTCTTTCGCTCCTAGATCAATTTGTTAAAACATAATTTTTCCTATTTTTTCTTAAGCTCACCTTAGTACCCACCTCCTTGATCACCTATATATATACTAACCTTCATCCACCGTTTTTCCTCACATTCATCTGCAATCTATTTTGCTCCTTTATATTCTGCTTTTGTCTATCTCTGATATATAGCTTCAACTTTCTATTCACATTTACAAATGGCCTCAAGCAATCAAGTGAATGCTGATAACTTGGCTATTGTTCCTTATGAGGTGATGGAAGTGAATGCTCATAACTTGGCTATTGTTCCTTACAAGGTGATGGTTAAATTCAGCTAATATGCATGTATTTTTTAATGATTTTTTGGTCATGTAAATTTCTTTTCTCAACATTTTCTTGTGAAATCCTTGCCCTTGCAGCAAACTTTCTCCACCGTGTCCCAAGTTGTAGTGGCGGCAGAGCCTATATGGTTGGTTTTTCCTGCTGATTTTCCTGCTGATCTGGTAAATTTGAATCATACATATAGTTTTATATTTTCAATTTGTATCAAACATTTTAATTCAATAGTTTCATTTAAAAGTTGAAATATATGTATAGGCTAGGAAGAGATCAAGCGGTAGAAGGAGGTCCTTCCGAACAGCAAGAAAATCCGAGAATATTTCAATGGATCAATTTTCTCTCAACCTGCCCGAGGACTGTATGAAGTATCTTTCTTCTAAAGAACAGGTAAATAAATTCCAACACCTTTACATGCTTATAACAGACTAAAAAGAAATGGTTTTGTCTAATACTTGTTATACTCCTATGTGTGTGCTAGCAGACACTGTTGGACTACAAGAATGAGACTAACTGTGCTCCCCATGGACTATGGTTCAACATTTCTTTTCGCTTGAAAGGCTGGCAATGTGAAAGACGTGTGCGTAAAACCAATCATCGAGTTGATAAGGTACCTTACATACTATTCTTTCTTTTACCTATCTTAAGCTAGATTCCAAGGTCTAATGATGCACTTACGATTTCCTCGTGATTTTGAATTTCATTTTCGGTGCAGCACTTTTATCATGCGAATATGAAATTACTATCGCTCAAAGAGCTAATATTCTATGTCAAGTACAGATTCATGCCTTGTAAATCACAAGTGAAAGGAACCGAAAATATCCATGAGGTAATTTGAATATTTTGCTTAAATTCATTCCTTTAATCATAAAGTGTATCATGCCTCACTTACTCAAATCAATATTTGACACAAGGTTTAATAGATAGTGAATTATATAAATAGGGTACTCATTGTTATTAAGTTACACTAAAAGTGTTGTTCAGATTTTGTATAACTGTAAGTAAAACCTGTATAGATATATTTATTTGGATACAGATGAACTCTCCTTTGTGTAAGATATTCCTTACATGTGCAGGAAGCTAAACCCAGTCCAAGCAGGAGTAGCTCTTACCTGGACCGTAAAGAACAAGAGCTTATGACCAGATTCAATCTGGAAAAGAGTATTATAGTCCAGGTGAACGAGCATATAAAAAGGCAGCTGCTTTGGACAAAGCACCGGGCAAAGCCAGCAGGTACAAATGGTAAATCCAAGTTTTTATATACATGTGGTGCGCGTGTGTGTTTATACATGACAAAAATAATAGTTTTCTAGGTAATCCCTTTATTACATAAGTAAGAAGGGAAACAAAACTCTTACATTTTTTCTTCTATCACATTCATATGATTATTATTATTATACAGAGTGCCTTATGACCTAAAGCATGTATACATTTGCAGGCAATCCCATTGGAGCTGAGAGTGGATAAAATGGATGGGAGCACCAACCGTGAATTTAGCATATATAGTGAAAACACACCCTAACTTTGTATATTTTTTATACAGTTCAATGTAAAAGAAAATATTGTATGTGATGACCTAATATACCATATTGAAATCAAAGGAATCATGGAATTAATCTTCATTTTTGTATAGAAAGACCTAGTACTTTATCATCTTTAAATCTAATAAATAATGGGATTAATCTTCATTTATTTGTAGGCATATGTATTTTTTGTTCTTTTTTAGTATAATAATTATGATTACTAATATACATTTTTATTTATATTGAAAAAGCTACACATAATTTTCCTCAGAAAAATTTCAAACAAAAAATTTACTTCACTTTATTTGTCTAAAAATTAATGTTTCATAAGTACTATATATTTTTTTCAAAAAACTGTTGGTCCATAATAATGAAATCATGAATTTAACGAAAGAATCATAAAGCATGTTTATAAGTTTCAAGAGAATTAGTTTTCTAAATTATTTACGAGAGTTTATTACATTAATTAAACGTAATCTATGTGTGAAAAATACTATTGTATTTCCATGGAGTTAGTAGAGCGGTTCACCAAGATCTAAGATGAAGCCGGATAAGTGATATAACCATGTACTCTAATTTTACGAATTAACGTTATAAGTAAATGGATTGGATCAAAAATGAAGAGGATCTGAAGATGACCTCAATAAAAAAGACAGTTTTAGGTCAACCCATTTAAGTCGTATATGACCGGTATACGAGTATTTCAAAAAACGGATGCTACTATAGTTAATACACTCATATGTAGGCGTAACTGACCTAGAAGGTGGTTTGAAAGCCAAAGGTTTGAACTTGGATCTGGATCTTGGGCAATAATAGGATGTGGTTGTACAATTTGGAAGGTTCATCTCGGTGACGACTAGAGATCTATCATGGTTCCTTGTGCCGAAACTCTTCCCCAAAGGCAGTCGGTGGTGCAGAGTGAATCATGATGGTGCAAGATGCCGATAGATTAATCGCATGTGTAAGACCATGTTATTTGTGGTTCATGATTTTAAAGGTGGATCATTGTTTAGTGGTACATCTGATTGATAAGATATAATTCATTTGTAAAGAGAGAAGCCACTTAATTGTAGTATTAATATAAGACCATTTGGGACATTTCGAAAATAAATGTGTGCGGGCTCGACTTAAAGCGGAAAAATATTTTACTAATGTGGAGTTAATGCATGCTTAGAAATCCAACACCATAAGTGCGTGACTTAATTTATTAAATCGTTTTTTTGTTTAATAATATGCATATCTCAATATGGGTAAACATATCATTAGAACGAAACTTGTTCGAGTAGAAGTACATGAAAATCAAAATCAATGACCTAGCAATGTTAAAACAAGTGAGACTAATCCAAGGGTTCACTTGTTTTATTAGTATGGACAATTTGTGAGGTTTGCTGATGTGCTTCAATGATTTACCATGTATGCTTAGTGAAAAACTTGTGCTTAAAGTAATTAGTACATGACTCTACAAAAGTATCACATAATTGATGGTTTTATGTAAATGAGACCATATAAAATAATATATGTTTACCGGATAAATGCATAAATGCTGCACATAACTAGAGAAGGTATATATGTATATATACTTCAAAAATTTCAAATTGAAACTACCTAGTATCACTATATTGTAATTGTTTGTAAACACAAAGTGTAAAGTTGAGAATATTTTTTTGTGTATTATGAGTAAGTTGTCCGGTTATCTGAATTTCAGTTCAAAAATAAAGTCTACTAAGAATAGTTTAAAAAATAAATCTTACTTATTGCTATTTATTATGTAAAAATAATAATATACATAATTTTAAAAATATGAGATTAATGATAAAGAAATACATTTATCATGTTCAGAGGATGGGAATTCTTTATTAACATGTAGTTCCATATCCGTACCAAAATTATAAATAAACTACACCTTCCCTCGCCTAACAACAAACAGTGTTACAAAACTGTACACAAACTAACCCAACTTACTAATAATTCATATTAGACATTAAAATTAGAGAGGAAAAAATTATTCAAAGGTATATTTTATTTACTAATAGAATTGATTTTTAGAATTGTAAAATGAAAAGTTATCTATAGTTTACCGGAAAAACTAATTTGATTTTTTTAAATTTATAGGGCCTCGGAGTATTTCATTAATAAAAAATTTAACTATCATAGGTTATCATCATTATCAAATTTGGGTGAAACTATGTTCCACAATTTTTGGGCTTTGAGAATTTTTATCAGATATTTTCTATAAATCAAAGATTTTTTTTTCCTTTTTTTATGGAAGTATTGATTTGCTCACGCGTTGTAATTAAAACATAATTTTTCCTATTTTTTCTTAAGCTCACCTTAGTACCCACCACCTTGATCTCCTATATATATACTAACCTTCACCCACCGTTTTTCCTCACATTCATCTGCAATCTATTTTGCTCCTTTATATTCTGCTTTTGTCTATCTCTGATATATAGCTTCAACTTTCTATTCACATTTACAAATGGCCTCAAGCAATCAAGTGAATGCTGATAACTTGGCTATTGTTCCTTATGAGGTGATGGAAGTGAATGCTCATAACTTGGCTATTGTTCCTTACAAGGTGATGGTTAAATTCAGCTAATATGCATGTATTTTTTAATGATTTTGTGGTCATGTAAATTTCTTTTCTCAACATTTTCTTGTGAAATCCTTGCCCTTGCAGCAAACTTTCTCCACCGTGTCCCAAGTTGTAGTGGCGGCAGAGCCTATATCGTTGGTTTTTCCTGCTGATTTTCCTGCTGATCTGGTAAATTTGAATCATACATATAGTTTTATATTTTCAATTTGTATCAAACATTTTAATTCAATAGTTTCATTTAAAAGTTGAAATATATGTATAGGCTAGGAAGACATCAAGCGGTAGAAGGAAGTCCTTCCGAACAGCAAGAAAATCGGAGAATATTTCAATGGATCAAGTTTCTCTCAACCCGCCCGAGGACTGTATGAAGTATCTTTCTTCTAAAGAACAGGTGAATAAATTCCAACACCTTTACATGCTTATAACAGACTAAAAAGAAATGGTTTTGTCTAATACGTGTTATACTCCTATGCGTATGCTAGCAGACACTGTTGGACTACAAGAATGAGACTAACTGTGCTCCCCATGGACTATGGTTCAACATTTCTTTTCGCTTGAAAGGCTGGCAATGTGAAAGACGTGTGCGTAAAACCAATCATCGAGTTGACAAGGTACCTTACATACTATTCTTTCTTTTACCTATCTTAAGCTAGATTCCAAGGTCTAATGATGCACTTACAATTTCCTCGTGATTTTGAATTTCATTTTCGGTGCAGCACTTTTATCATGCGAATATGAAATTACTATCGCTCAAAGAGCTAATATTCTATATCAAGTACGGATTCATGCCTTGTAAATCACAATTGAAAGGAACGGAAAATATCCATGAGGTAATTTGAATATTTTGCTTAAATTCATTCCTTTAATCATAAAGTGTATCATGCCTCACTTACTCAAATCAATATTTGACACAAGGTTTAATAGATAGTGAATTATATAAATAGGGTACTCATTGTTATTAAGTTACACTAAAAGTGTTGTTCAGATTTTGTATAAGGGTAAGTAAAACCTGTATAGATATATTTATTTGGATACAGATGAACTCTCCTTTGTGTAAGATATTCCTTACATGTGCAGGAAGCTAAACCCAGTCCAAGCAGGAGTAGCTCTTACCTGGACGGTAAAGAACAAGAGCTTATGACCAGATTCAATCTGGAAAAGAGTATTATAGTCCAGGTGAACGAGCATATAAAAAGGCAGCTGCTTTGGACAAATCACCGGGCAAAGCCAGCAGGTACAAATGGTAAATCCAAGTTTTTATATACATGTGGTGCGCGTGTGTGTTTATACATGACAAGAATAATAGTTTTCTAGGTAATCCCTTTATTACATAAGTAAGAAGGGAAACAAAACTCTTACATTTTTTCTTCTATCACATTCATATGATTATTATTATTATTCAGAGTGCCTTATGACCTAAAGCATGTATACATCTGCTGGCAATCCCATTGGAGCTGAGAGTGGATAAAATGGATGGGAGCACCAACAGTGAATTTAGCATATATAGTGAAAACCCACACTAACTTTGTATATTTTTTATACCAGTTCAATGTAAAAGAAAATATTGTATGTGATGACCTAATATACCATATTGAAATCAAAGGAATCATGGAATTAATCTTCATTTTTGTATAGAAAGACCTAGTACTTTATCATCTTTAAATCTAATAAATAATGAGATTAATCTTCATTTATTTGTAGGCATATGTATTTTTTGTTCTTTTTTTAGTATAATAATTATGATTACTAATATACATTTTTATATATATTGAAAAAGATACACATAATTTTCCTCAAAAAAAATTCAAACAAAAAATTTACTTCACTTTATTTGTCTAAAAATTAATATTTCATATGTACTACATATTTTTTTCAAAAAACTGTTGGTCCATAATAATGAAATAATGAATTTAACGAAAGAATCATAAATCCTGTTTCTAAGTTTCAAGAGAATTAGTTTTCTAAATTATTTACGAGAGTTTGTTACATTAATTAAACGTAATCTATGTCTGAAAATACTATTGCATTTCCATGGAGTTAGTAGAGCAGTTCACCAAGATCTAACATGAAGCCGGATAAGTGAAATAACCATGTACTCTAATTTTACGAATTAACGTTAAAAATGAAGAGGACCCGAAGATGACCTGAATAAAAAAGGCGGTTTTAGGTCAACCCATTTAAGTCGTATATGACCGGTATACGAGTATTTCAAAAAACGAATGCTACTATATTTAATACACTCATATGTAGGCGTAACTGACCTAGAAGGTGGTTTGAAAGCCAAAGGTTTGAACTTGGATCTGGATCTTCGGGAGTAATAGGATGTGGTTGTACAATTTGGAAGGTTCAGCTCGGTGACGACCGGAGATCTATCATGGTTCCTTGTGCCGAAACTCTTCCCCAAAGGCAGCCGGTGGTGCAGAGTGAATCATGATGGTGCAAGATGCCCATAGATTAATCACATGTGTAAGACCAAGTTATTTGTGGTTCATGATTTTAAAGGAGGATCATTGTTTAGTGTCAATCCAAATACTACATCTGATTGATAAGAAATAATTCATTTGTAAAGAGAGAAGCCACTTAATTGTAGTATTAATATAAGACCATTTGGGACATTTCGAAAATAAATCTGTGCGGGCTCGACTTAAAGCGGAAAAATATTTTACTAATGTAGAGTTAATGCATGCTTAAAAATCCAATACCATAAGTGCGTGACTTAATTTATTAAATTGTTTTTTTGTTTAATAATATTCATATCTCAATATGGGTAAACATATCATTAGAACCAAACTTGTTCGAGTAGAAGTACATGAAAATCAAAATCAATGACCTAGCATTGTTAATTAAAACATAATTTTTCCTATTTCTTCTTAAGCTCAATGGTAATTATAGTATCTGTGAGAATTTTTATAAGATATTTTCTATAAATCAAAGATTTTTTTTCCTTTTTTTATCGAAGTATTGATTTGCTCATGCCTTGTAATTAAAACATAATTTTTCCTATTTCTTCTTAAGCTCATCTTAGTACACACCTCCTTGATCACCTATATATACTAACCTTCATCCACCATTTTTCCTCACATTCATCTCCAATCTATTTTGGTCCTTTATATTCGGCTTTTGTCTATCTCCGATATATAGCTTCAACTTTCTATTCACATTTACAAATGGCCTCAAGCAATCAAGTGAATGCTGATAACTTGGATATTGTTCCTTATGAGGTGACTGAGAACTTGGCTATTGTTCCTCCAAGGTGATGGTTAACTTCAGCTAATATCCATGTATTTTTTAGCGATTTTGTGCTGTAAATTTCTTTTCATAATATTTTCTTGTGAAATTCTTGCCCTTGCAGCAAACTTTCTCCACCGTGTCCCAAGTTGTAGTGGCCGCAAAACCTATATGGTTGGTTTTTCGTGCTGAACTGGTACATTTGAATCATACATTTAGTTTTATATTTCAATTTGTTTCAAACATTTTAATTCAACAGTTTCATAAATAAGTAAATAAACATTTTAATTAAGTCGAGCACCTATGGTGTTGGATTAATAACATAATTGCTCGACTTAAAAACATTTTCTCAACATATTTAAATCAAAGGAATCATGGGATTAATTTTTTGTATAGAAAGTTCTAGTTTACGATTTTTAAATCTAATAAATAATGGGATTAATCTTCATTTATTTGTAGGCATATGTATTTTTTGTTCTTTTATTAGTATATTAATTATAATTACTAATATATATATATATTATATATATTGAAAATGCTACACGTTATTTTTCTCAAAGTTTTTTTGAAATAAAAATTTTACTTCACTTTGTTTGTCTAATAATTTATTTTTCATATGTACTATATATTTTTGTCAAAAAACTATTGATCCATAATAATGAAATAATGTATCGAAGATTTTCGAAAGAATCATAAATCATGTTTATAAGTTTGAGGAGAATTAGTTTTCTAAATTATTTATGAAATTTTGTGACATTAATTAGACATAATCTACGTCTGAAAAATACTATTGCATTTTCATGGACTTAGTACAGCTATTCTCCACGATCTAACATAAAGCTGGATAAGTGAAATAACCTACACTCTAATTTTACCGGATTAGTGAAATAACCTACACTCTAATTTTAGGAATTAATGCTATAAGTAAATGAATTGGGTCAAAAATGAAGAGGACCAGAAGATGAACCGAATAAAAAATATGATTTTAGGTCAACCCATTTAACTCGAATATGAATGGTAGATGATTATTTCAAAATATGGATGCTACTATATTAAATACACTCATATGTAGGCGTAACTAACCTAAAAGGTGGTTTGAGAGCCAAAGGTTAGAACCTGGATCTTGGGGAGTAATAGGATGTGGTTCTACAATTTGGAAGGTTTCCCTCGGTAACGACCGAAGATCAAACATGGTGCCTTGTGCCGAAACTCATCTTGAAAGGCAGCGGATTCTATAGAGTGAATCATGACGGTGCAAGATGCGGACAGATTAATTCGCATGTGTAAGACCATATTATTTGAGGTTCATGATTTGAAGGGAAGATTGTTGGTTAGTGTCGACCCAAATACCACATCAAAAAGATAATAAATAATTCATTTGTATAAAGAGAAGCCAATTAATTGTAGTATTATAAGACTATCTGGGTCATTTCCAAAAATAAATCCGCGGGGTTCGTCTCAAAGCGGACCAGAAGTTTACTAATATGGAGTTGATACATTCTTATTAATCCAACACCATAAATGCTCAACTCAATTTAGTAAATCGTTTTTTGTTTTATGATATGCATATATGAATATGGGTAAACATATCATTGGAACGAAACTTGTTCGAGCCGAAGTACACAAAAATCAAAATCAAGGGCCTAGCAATGTTGAAACAAGTCAGACTAATCCAACTGTTCACTGGTATTTCTTTCAACATTGAATTAAGTTGGAAGGTTTCTCTCGGTGACGACCGAAGATCAATCATGGTGCCTTGTGCTGAAACTCATCTTGAAAGGCAACGGATTCTGGGGAGTGAATCATGACGGTGCAAGATGCGGACAGATTAATCGCATGTGTAAGACCATTTTATTTATGGTTCATGATTTGAAGGGAAGATTGTTGGTTAGTGTCGACCCAAATACCACATCAAAAAGATAATAGATAATTCATTTGTATAAAGAGAATCCAATTAATTATAGTATTATAAGACTATCCGGGTCATTTCCAAAAATAAATCCTCGGGGTTCGTCTCAAAGCGGACCAATATTTTACTAATATGGAGTTGATGCGTTCTTATTAATCCAACATCATAAATGCTCAACTCCATTAAGTAAATCATTTTTTGTTTTATGATATGCATATATGAATATGGGTAAACATATTATTGCCACGAAACTTGTTCGAGCCTAAGTACACGAAAATCAAAATCAAGGGCCTAGCAATGTTGAAATAAGTCAGACTAATCCAAGTGTTCACTGGTATTTCTTTCAACATTGAATTAAGTTGGAAGGTTTCCCTCGGTGACAACCGAAGCTCAATCATGGTGCCTTGTGCCGAAATTCATCTTGAAAGGCAATGGATTCTGCGGAGTGAATCATGACAGTGCAAGATACGAACAGATTAATCGCATATGTAAGACCATATTATTTGTGGTTCATGATTTGAAGGGAGGATTGTTGGTTAGTGTCGACCCAAATACTACATCGAAAAGATAATAGATAATTCATTTGTATAGAGTGAAGCCAATAATATTAGTATTTTTTTTACTCTACAATATAAAAGAATATGTTGTATGAGATGATCTAATTCACCAATTTATTTAAATCTTAGAAATAATATGATTAATATTCATTTGTTGGCCAGCATAGGTATTTTTTTGTTATTTTTTAAATATTATTAATATACATTTTAAGTTATATAAAAAAATACTAAAAAAAATTCCACAAATTTTTTTAAAATTTGGAAATTTTACTTTACTATATTTCTCTGTAAATAAATGTTTAATATGTACTATATATTATCGTCAAAAAACTTTGGGGCCATAATTATGAATCGAATGTTTTTAAAAAAATCATGAATGAAGTTCTTATGTGTTGGGGTTAAACCCAATATGTAATATGGGCTTGCTAATACAAGACATAATTGGATTGGATAATAATTGTATGTGTTGACAATTATCATCATAATGGGATTGGGTAATAATTGTATGAGTAAATATTTATTATTATAATAAGATTAGGTATGTCTAGTTGGCTAAGTTTGTGATGGCTATATATATATATATATAATCATGTTATTATGCCGGTGTATGCTGTAATCGTCTTAGGTATCGTGCGGGAGATACTTGAGCATTGGTTGGCTCAAGTATCAGTTTGGGACACCAATGTGGTGTTATATATTGATGTATTATTGTTAATTATTTTGATTAATAATATAAGTTTGGACGTGGGTTTTTCACCTCAAATATATTATTGTATGTGTACTCCGTATTGGTAGAATTGAATCTCGAATACATGTATGTGTGTGTGTGTGTTTCCTCCTAACATTATGTAGTGGTGGAGAATTAATTTTCTAAGATTATTTACTAGATTTTCGAAAATTACGTAAACAATCTAACATAAAGCCGGATAATTTAGTTAACTATACACTTTACGAGTAAGGTTGTAGTTAAATGAGTATGGTTAAAAACATATCATAACCAAAGATAACCCTGAACAAAAAAAATTATTGCTCAACCATATAACTCGAATTTGACTGAAAAATGAGTATTTTAAAAACATTTACTGATATATATAATACAATAAATTATGTAGGCATAATTTATATGGAGGTCCCTCTTGGTGGCAATTGGAGACCTATAGGGAAGCCTTGTGTCGAAAATCTTCCTGAAAGTTGTTCAGGAGGCGGGTTCTGGGAATTGATCGTGATGGTGCAAATTTTAAATATATTAATCTCATGTGCAAGCCCACGTGGTTGTGATTCTTTTTTTGAGGGGAAGATTATTGGGTAGTGTCAACCTAAGTATTGTATTGGAAAGATATATAAGAGATAATTTTCTTGTATATGGAAACCAGCCAATTAATTCCATTAGTTAGAGGCCTTTTGGGACATGCGGGAAGGTATGTCTCTTAGGGATCATCTTCATAGGTTAAATACTATTTTGTTAGATCTTTAAAATATTGATGTTAAAGTAGAAGATAAACATGTTGCGCTAATTTTGTTAGTGTATTTGCCCTTGCCGCTTGAGAATATTTTTGATTCCTTCACTTTTGGGAAAGATAGTCTGTCTCTAGAAGAATAAGATTTTCCCTTCATATTAGAGAAAGTCGCCATAAGGTAGCAGGTTCAAGTACCAAAAATTAGGGGTCTGGGTTGGTTGTTACAAGAAATAAGGGGCAGCAAAATTTGGGTAAAAAGAAGTGGAATTTTACGAGTTTAAATTCTAAAGCTCCTATGTCTAATGATGTCCATAATTACTGTAAGGAGAATAGGCATTGGAAAAATGAATGCCCTAAGAAAATGAAGCAGGAAGAAAAGGGGTATGCCGTTGTGGTAGAAACTAACACATATTTAGAAGAGGATATTGTCTTAGTAGTCAATGACCAGGTGAAACATGATGTGTGGGTTCTTGGTGTTGGGGCATCTTACCATATCTATCCAAGCAAATAGTGTTTTCGACTTATGAGCAGATAGATGGAGGTAATGTTTCTATGGTAAATGGTGTTGTCTGCATGATAGTTGGAATAGGCTCAGTCAGGATATGAACACATGATGGTTCCTTTTGTACTTTGAATGAGGCCAGGCACGTTCCACTGATGATAAAAAATCTGAGATCACTGGGTCTATTAGACAGTAAGGGGTTCAGTTTCAAGGGTGAAGGTAGAGTTATGTTTGTCTGTGTGGATTTAAAGGTAATTTTGAAAGGTTTGAAGTGTGGTACTTTATATTTTGTGGCTGGTTCTACGTGTTTGGGTCTGTTGCTGTTGTATTATCTGCAGTTCAGAATGTGGATATGACTAAGCTGTGGCATATGAGGCTTGGTCATATGAGCGAAAGAGGAATGCGGGTTTTAAAAAAACATGATCTTCTTTGTGGGCACAGGTTGCAAAGTCTTGAATTTTGGGAGCATTGTATGTTTGGGAAACTTCATCGCAACAAGTTTTCAAAGAAGGGTGTTCATAGGACAAAGGGGACATTTGATTATATCCACTCTGATTGTTGGGGTCCTTTTCGGGTCGAATATACTAGAGGTCACATATATTTTGTATCGATGATCGATGACTACTGAAGATTAACTTGGGTCATTATGATGTTGGGGTGTTGAATATAAAACACCTTATTAGTTGCGGTGTTGTAAGCCTGCGGATTATTCTTTGTTGAGAGTTTATGGTTGAATGTTTACTCTCATGTAAGTGAAGGGATAAAGAATCTGGTGACCTTCTGAGAGTAGAGTTACACTTGGTAGAAGTGTAATTTTTAATGAAAATTTTATACTTAATCCTATTGTGAAGTCCAATATTGTAGAAAAAATGGTAATGTTGATAAACAGGTGGAGCTGCAGGTCACTCTAGATGAGAGTGGAGCAGCAAGTCACTGTAGATGAAAGTGATTCACAACCCCAAGATGGAGAAGACCAACATGTTCCGATAAAATCTGAGAGGCCGGAATCTTCTAGTCAAAATGCTCAATTTGAAGAACTTCATCCAAGTATAGCTCTTAATCGGGCTAGAAGAGTTGGTGTTGTGCTCCAAGAATGTATGGTTTTTAGGATATGGTTGTTTATGCATTACATGTAGCTGAGGAGGTGGATCCTCATGAGCCGTCTACCTATAAAGAAGTTGTTTCGGGTGGCGAGTCTGCTTAATGACTCCCTGTAATGGGGAATGAGATGGAGTTCATGGATAAAAATTAGACTTGAGAGCTATAGCTAGTCAGAAGGCCTAAGGGGGAAAAAGTTATTACTTGTAAGTGGGTTTTTAAAAAGAATGCTGGAATCTCGCCTACTGAGGGAATCAAGTATAAAGATCGATTTGTTTCAAGAGGGTTCATACAAAGAGAAGGGGTTGACTATAATGAGATCTTTGTTGGAAAAACTTAGAGAAAAAAGAAGACACCTATATTTTGCAGAGAACTTGTACTGCTATATTTCTTGTTATTTCTTTTCTTCTTCTAAAACTCAAGGTAAACTAGCCATTATATAGGCTTTACAAACATATTAAAACTAACTATTACTAAAACTAACCACTACTAATTAATGGGTAAATTACATGTCCATAATTTACTCCATAACTCCACTACCCACTACTAAACAATTCTAAAATAATATTTTTCTCTAATAATTAATCTATTGCTAAATATCTAATAATTGAATAAACAAATAATTAATAACTAAATTTAAGATTATTCCAACATTCACCCCCATAATCTTAAATTTACGAAGCACTTTCTCTTCGCCTGTGATGCACTTCTCACCACCATCAATTTTGATGCACTATCTCATCAAAAACACTTTGGAGCACTTTCTCTCCAAAAACACTTTGGAGCACATTCTCTCCACAACTCTAAAATAAAATTTCTTTCATGGCCTCTTGAGCCATGATATCTTTCTCATTATTTCCCCGCTCATGTTCCTCCTTCATTTTTATTCTTGCTTCTCTTTTCCTTTTCCACGTACCATTTCATCTTGATATTTCACTAAATATATATGGAGAAATTTTTAATACCATTTGAAATCTCAGATAAATACTTAATATATATATATATATATATATATATAAATGTATGTATTTCTCAGAGTCTCACAAGCCTTAGAACATATAGCTCTGATGCCATGTTGGAAAAACTTAGAGAAAAAAGAAGACACCTACATTTTGCAGAGAACTTGTACTGCTATATTTCTTGTTATTTCTTTTCTTCTTCTAAAACTCAAGGTAAACTAGCCATTATATAGGCTTTACAAACATATTAAAACTAACTATTACTAAAACTAACCACTACTAATTAATGGGTAAATTACATGTCCATAATTTACTCCATAACTCCACTACCCACTACTAAACAATTCTAAAATAATATTTTTCTCTAATAATTAATCTATTGCTAAATATCTAATAATTGAATAAACAAATAATTAATAACTAAATTTAAGATTATTCCAACAATCTTATCACCGGTATTTAGACACACTTCCATCAGGGTACTACTAGAAATGGTCGTACATCAGAATTTAAAACTTGAGCAACTAGATGTGAAGACAGCTTTCATGCATGAAGAGTTAGAGGAAGAGATATATATGAGACTCAACCAGAGGGGTTAGAAGTTCCTGGAAAAGATGACTATATCTGCAAGCTGAAGAAGTCCTTGTATGGACTGAAGTGGTCTCTTAGGTAGTGGTATAAGAGACTTGATAGCTACATTATGGAATTATGCTATAATAGGAGTCTGTATGATTGTTGTCTGCATCACAATAAGTTCGCTGATGGTTCGATGAATTATTCGGTCCTGTATGTAGATGATATTCTCATAGCTGCTAAGTCCAAGTCTGATATAAAAAAGTTGAAGGGTCTTCTCAATGCTGAATTGAAATAAAGGATTTGGGTGTTACACAAAAAATTTTGGGCATGGAGATTTATAGGGAAAGGGATCAAAAAAAGCTCTTTGTATCGCAAAGGGGTTATATTCGGAATATATTGTCAAGGTTTGGAATGTCATCAGCTAAGCATGTAGATAATCCTAATAGTACAAATGTTCGACTGTTTGACTGTATTTGCACCTCAATCTGAAGCTGAGTAAGAGTACATGTCTCTAGTCCAATATGCTAGTGCATTAGAAAGTTTGATGTATGACATTGTCTGCACTAGACCTGATCTTGCACATGTTGTTAATGTTGTCAATAGGTTCATGGGGCAACCTAAAAAGGAACTTTGGCAAGCTGCATGTAAAGAGGATTTTTTGTTATCTTCCAGGTACGTCTGATATTGGTCTCATTTAAGGGAATGACCTAGAATGTCTAGTCACTGGTTATTCTGATTCTAATTAAGTTGGAGAAGCTGGTAGTAGAATATCTATGATTGGTTATGTATTTACTCTGGGTGGTTCATTTGTTAGTTGGAAGGCAACTCTGCAACCTACAGTTACTTTGTCTACTACGAAGGCAGAGTACATGGCATTGATTGAAGCTACTAAAGAAGGAATATGGCTAAAAGGACTAGTTTGTGATCTTGGTATGCATCATGATTAGTCTTTTATGTATTATGATAGTCTCACTGCATAATGCTTAGCCAAGGTTCAAGTCCATCATGAGAAGGACTAAGCACATATATGTGAGATATCATTTCCTGAGGAATGAGAAGAGGATTAAGGTGAAGAAAGTGGGTACTGCTAATTTTTCCACTGATATGTTCACCAAATATGTTCCACGTGGCAAGTTCCAACATTGTTTGGACTTGTTAAATATTTTAAACTGTTAATAAGGGCCATGAAGGGCAATTTGAGGCAGGAGAGTTTTTTATGTTACCGCTCGCATTATTATGGTGAAACTAGTACATCTGTTTTTGTGAGAGGATAAAAGTAATGTGGAGATTTGTTAGAATATGCCCTCTTCTACATATTATGAAGGGCAATCAACATTTTGGGCTTATTTTCTGGACTTTTCTATAACCGCTTAAGCATACTCTATAAACTCTCTAGGTCATAATCTAAACGTATGTTGTAATCTGTATCCTCAAAATCAATTAAACTTTTCTCTTCTGCATATTTGTGTTCTTTCTTTACTTTTATTATAATCTTTCTTGATTCTGTATAGTTGATCTTCTGAGAAAAGTTCAGTTGGATAATGCTAAACCAATATTTTTAACATATATGAACATCTTGTATTTTTAACATTGCCTTATTCCCCTCTTCGTTAAGATGTCGTCACACAATATCAAAATGTAGTTGGAGCATTTCATTACTTAAAGCATACAGTCAACTACGGTAATTTTTTTGACGAACTCAACCGTATACGGTTGTATATAAATACGGTTGTATTTATTCGGTTGTAATTAGTACTAAATTCGACCGCGTAAATACGACCGTATTTAAATACAACCGCATGCGGTTGTATTTAGCCGCGCCCTTAATTTTAACCGAAAACGGTTGAATTTGATGTCGGTTGTATTTGTGCGGTTATATTTAGCCTTGTTTTCTTGTAGTGTTTGGATACAGATCAACATTTTCTTGTGAAATCCTTGCCCTTGCAGCAAACTTTCTCCACCGTGTCCCAAGTTGTAGTGGCGGCAGAGCCTATATCGTTGGTTTTTCCTGCTGATTTTCCTGCTGATCTGGTAAATTTGAATCATACATATAGTTTTATATTTTCAATTTGTATCAAACATTTTAATTCAATAGTTTCATTTAAAAGTTGAAATATATGTATAGGCTAGGAAGACATCAAGCGGTAGAAGGAAGTCCTTCCGAACAGCAAGAAAATCGGAGAATATTTCAATGGATCAATTTTCTCTCAACCTGCCCGAGGACTGTATGAAGTATCTTTCTTCTAAAGAACAGGTGAATAAATTCCAACACCTTTACATGCTTATAACAGACTAAAAAGAAATGGTTTTGTCTAATACGTGTTATACTCCTATGCGTATGCTAGCAGACACTGTTGGACTACAAGAATGAGACTAACTGTGCTCCCCATGGACTATGGTTCAACATTTCTTTTCGCTTGAAAGGCTGGCAATGTGAAAGACGTGTGCGTAAAACCAATCATCGAGTTGACAAGGTACCTTACATACTATTCTTTCTTTTACCTATCTTAAGCTAGATTCCAAGGTCTAATCATGCACTTACAATTTCCTCGTGATTTTGAATTTCATTTTCGGTGCAGCACTTTTATCATGCGAATATGAAATTACTATCGCTCAAAGAGCTAATATTCTATATCAAGTACGGATTCATGCCTTGTAAATCACAATTGAAAGGAACGGAAAATATCCATGAGGTAATTTGAATATTTTGCTTAAATTCATTCCTTTAATCATAAAGTGTATCATGCCTCACTTACTCAAATCAATATTTGACACAAGGTTTAATAGATAGTGAATTATATAAATAGGGTACTCATTGTTATTAAGTTACACTAAAAGTGTTGTTCAGATTTTGTATAAGGGTAAGTAAAACCTGTATAGATATATTTATTTGGATACAGATGAACTCTCCTTTGTGTAAGATATTCCTTACATGTGCAGGAAGCTAAACCCAGTCCAAGCAGGTGTAGCTCTTACCTGGACGGTAAAGAACAAGAGCTTATGACCAGATTCAATCTGGAAAAGAGTATTATAGTCCAGGTGAACGAGCATATAAAAAGGCAGCTGCTTTGGACAAATCACCGGGCAAAGCCAGCAGGTACAAATGGTAAATCCAAGTTTTTATATACATGTGGTGCCCGTGTGTGTTTATACATGACAAGAATAATAGTTTTCTAGGTAATCCCTTTATTACATAAGTAAGAAGGGAAACAAAACTCTTACATTTTTTCTTCTATCACATTCATATGATTATTATTATTATTCAGAGTGCCTTATGACCTAAAGCATGTATACATCTGCTGGCAATCCCATTGGAGCTGAGAGTGGATAAAATGGATGGGAGCACCTGTTAAAATAATATAAGCTAAACTTATTTTATAATATTAATTATCTAGAATGTTCTTGAAATATCTACTTTAGTCTTTTGAGTTCAAGTCCTTTGAGCTCTTGTCTTTTGAGTTCATGTCTCTTTGCTTTTCATGTTCCTAGAGAGTTACTAAATTTATTAAGGTGCATGTACTAGAAACTTTCTAGGAGGTTCCATGTAGTCCTATAAATAGGACAATCTTCCAAGCTTTGTGATCATAAAAAAAGTTTATCAAATCATTTGAGTGAAATACTTTTGTGAGTTTATTATATTTCTTTTGTGTGAGTAAGTTGTGTGGATTATTGAGAACAAGTTTCTTCTCTTTAATCTCCAACATTGTTATACACTTAAATTCCTACAAAGTGGTATCAAGAGCAAGGTTAAGAGATGGCTTCCAACAACAACATGTTGCAACCTCAACTTCCTCGTTTGACGGGAAAGAATTACAACCAATGGAGCATCCAAATGAAGGTTTTATATGGCTCTCAAGATCTTTGGGAAATTGTGGAGAATGGATATGAAGAACCGGAGAATCAAACAAATCTCTCAACACAACAATTAAACACTTTGAAGGAGAATCGAAAGAAAGACAAAAAGGCTCTCTACTTAATTTATCAAGCGGTGGATGAAGTAATTTTTGAGAGGATTTCAACGGCGTCAACATCAAAGGAGGCATGGGACATCCTCAACAAGGCATACAAGGGTGAAGAAAAAGTCAAAATGGTAAGGCTTCAAGCTCTAAGAGGTGAATTTGATTCACTAAAAATGAAGGAAAGTGAAACGGTGGAGGAATATTATAATCGAACAATTTCGATTGTTAATCAACTTCGTGTAAATGGTGAAGATATTACGGATAGAAGAGTCTTGGAAAAAATTCTTCGTAGCATGACTCGAAAATTTGAGCATGTTGTTGTGGCTATTGAAGAATCAAAGGATATGAATACTTTCTCTCTTGAAGAATTGTTGGGCTCACTACAATCTCACGAACTCCGCATCAAACAATTTGACTCATCTCCTTCCGAGCAAGCTTTTCAAGTTCAAGACACTAATCGTGGTGGTTTTAGAGGAAGAGGTGGAAGAGGATCATTTCGTGGTCGAGGACAAGGAAGAGGAAAGGTGCCAAGTGAAACTTCTAGCACATATCAAAGAGGAAGAGGAAGAGCTCGTGGAGGTTACAATGGAAGAGGAAGAGGTAATTCTTTTAATTTTCAATGCCATTATTGTCATAAAAATGGGCATATGAAAAAAGATTGTTATAAAAGGATTAATGATGAAAAAGATGAATCAAATTTTCTACATGAAAATGTTGAGGAGAAAGATGAAAGTATGCTTCTTGTTAGTAATGTTCAAGAAGAATCTCTTGAAGATGTTTGGTATATCGATAGTGGTTGTAGTAACCACATGACCGGAAATAAAAATTGCTTTGTGAATTTTGATGAAAGTGTCCAACGAGAAGTCAAGACGGGTGACAACAAAAGGCTCATTGTCAAAGGTTGTGGGGATATTCCAATCCGAACAAAGCAAGGTACAAACTACATCTCTAATGTTTACTATGTACCCGATCTTAAACATAATCTTTTAAGTGTTGGGCAACTTACAAGAAAGGGACATCATGTGAATTTTAAAGATGATTTTTGTGTGATCAAAGATAAAAATGGTGTTCTTGTTGCAAGAGTCAAGATGACATCAACTAAAATGTTTCCATTGAAAATTCAAAGTGAGTCTCTTCCATGTTTTGCTAATATTGTGAATGACAAGTCTTGGCTTTGGCATCTTCGATATAATCACTTGAGTTTTAGCACTCTATCAAAGATATGTAAAGGTCATATGGTGAGAGGCATTCCAAATATTCAAAGGCAAGATCAAGTATGTGAAGATTGTATTTTTGGCAAGCATCATCGAGATCCATTTCCAAAAGAGAAGGCATGGCGAGCTAAAAAACCATTGGAATTGGTACATTCGGATTTATGTGGACCTATGCGCATAAACTCTATTGGAGGTAGCCGCTATTTTCTCACTTTTATTGATGATTATAGTCGCAAGATGTGGATTTATTTTCTCAAAGAAAAATCTCAAGTATTTGAAACATTTAAAGTTTTTAAAGCATATGTGGAGAAAGAAAGTGGTTATTCTTTAAAGACACTACGATCCGATCGTGGTGGTGAATATATGTCCCAAGAATTTGGAAGTTTTTTGAAGAAGCATGGCATTCGTCATCAACTAACGGTTCGCTCAACCCCTCAACAAAATGGGGTGGCCGAGAGAAAGAACCGAATAATCATGGAGCTTGTTCGAAGTATGTTGAAAACAAAAGGATTGCCTAAGATGTTTTGGGCCGAAGCGGTGGCATGTGCATGCTATGTTCTCAATCGTGCACCTACTAAAAGTGTACAAGAGAAGACTCCACAAGAAGCTTGGAGTCGTAAGAAGCCATGTGTCTCTCACTTTAGAATTTTTGGAAGCATTTGTTACTCTCATGTGCCCGATGAAAAGAGAGGCAAACTTGATGATAAATCCGAAAAATGCATCTTTGTTGGTTATAGTGAAGCTTCCAAGGCATACAAATTATATAATCCAATTACAAAGAAGGTCATAATTAGCCGTGATGTAATTTTCAATGAGGAGGCTTCATGGGAATGGAAGAATGAGAAAGAAAGTTCAAGAATCTTTCTTGATGATGATGCATTTGAACCAATTGAAGAAGAAGGCTCCACTCCACCTACTCCACCATCCAATTCTCCTCCAAGCTCGTCATCATCTTCAAGTTACGAATCACCATCTAGAAAGACAAGATCAATGGCGGACCTTTATGGAACAACCAGAAGAATTTTGGAAGATGAATTTGTTGATTTTGCCTTATATGCAAATGCGGATCCGGTTGCTTTTGATGATGCCGCTAAAGAAAATAAATGGAGGCAAGCTATGGATCAAGAAATTGAAGCAATTGAAAGAAATCAAACATGGGAGTTAGTTGAAGCTCCTAAGGAAAAGAAGCCCATTGGAGTCAAGTGGGTTTATAAGACAAAATTAAATGCACAAGGTGAAGTTGAAAAGCACAAGGCACGATTGGTTGTAAAAGGCTACAAGCAAAAATATGGGGTTGATTATAAAGAAGTATTTGCTCCCGTAGCACGCCTTGAAACCATCCGTTTGATCCTTTCTTTGGCCGCTCAAAATAAGTGGAAAGTTCACCAAATGGACGTCAAATCCGCTTTTTTAAATGGAGAATTACAAGAAGAGGTGTATATTGATCAACCACCGGGCTACGTAAAGAAGAATGAAGAAAATAAAGTCTATCGGTTGAAGAAGGCTTTGTATGGCCTAAAGCAAGCCCCTCGTGCATGGTATAGTCGCATAGATGAATATTTTGTGAAGATGGGATTCAAGAGGTGTCCATTTGAGCATACACTTTACATCAAGGAGAACAAAGATAAAATTCTCATCATTGGCTTGTACGTGGATGATTTGATTTTTACGGGAAATAATGATGATGATATTGAAGAATTCAAGAATAATATGATGCAAGAATTTGAGATGACTGATTTGGGACTACTTCATTACTTTCTTGGTATTGAAGTAAAGCAAGATGAGAATGGCATTTTTATCTCTCAAGAAAAGTATGCAAGAGATTTGATGAAGAAGTTTAGAATGGAAGATGCAAAACCAAGTAGTACTCCCGTTGAAGTTGGCTTGAAATTGAGCATGAATGATGATTCTAAGTTTGTTGATCCTACATTATATAGAAGTCTTGTTGGAAGTTTGATGTACTTGACCGCCACTCGACCGGATATAACATATGGTGTTAGTTTGATTAGTAGATTCATGGAGCAACCAAAGAAGACACATTGGGAGGCCGGAAAAAGAATCTTGAGGTATGTTCGTGGAACACTTGGAGATGGAATTTATTATCAAAAGGGAAATGATACCAAGGTGATTGGATATTGCGATAGTGATTGGGCCGGAAGTATTGATGATAGTAAAAGCACTTCGGGAAATGTTTTCTTCACTGGCTCTAGTGCCATCACATGGATGTCAAAGAAGCAACAAGTTGTGGCTCTCTCGACGGCGGAGGCGGAATATATTTCTTTATCATTAGCTAGTTGTCAAGCTTTATGGATAACATGGGTGTTAGAGGACCTCAAGCATGCCACAAAAGAAAGTCCGATCATATATTGTGATAACAAGTCCGCTATAGCACTCACGGAAAATCCGGTGTTTCATGGGAAGAGCAAGCATATTAGAATCAAATATCATTTTATTCGAGACTTGGTGAAGAAAGGAGAAGTCGTGGTCGAACATTGCAAGACACAAGACCAAATTGGTGATATTTTCACTAAACCTTTGAGGCCCGACATTTTCAAGAAGTTGAAGAAGAAACTTGGCATGTGCAAAGTTTAGCTTAAGGGGGGCTGTTAAAATAATATAAGCTAAACTTATTTTATAATATTAATTATCTAGAATGTTCTTGAAATATCTACTTTAGTCTTTTGAGTTCAAGTCCTTTGAGCTCTTGTCTTTTGAGTTCATGTCTCTTTGCTTTTCATGTTCCTAGAGAGTTACTAAATTTATTAAGGTGCATGTACTAGAAACTTTCTAGGAGGTTCCATGTAGTCCTATAAATAGGACAATCTTCCAAGCTTTGTGATCATAAAAAAAGTTTATCAAATCATTTGAGTGAAATACTTTTGTGAGTTTATTATATTTCTTTTGTGTGAGTAAGTTGTGTGGATTATTGAGAACAAGTTTCTTCTCTTTAATCTCCAACATTGTTATACACTTAAATTCCTACAGCACCAACAGTGAATTTAGCATATATAGTGAAAACCCACACTAACTTTGTATATTTTTTATACCAGTTCAATGTAAAAGAAAATATTGTATGTGATGACCTAATATACCATATTGAAATCAAAGGAATCATGGAATTAATCTTCATTTTTGTATAGAAAGACCTAGTACTTTATCATCTTTAAATCTAATAAATAATGAGATTAATCTTCATTTATTTGTAGGCATATGTATTTTTTGTTCTTTTTTTAGTATAATAATTATGATTACTAATATACATTTTTATATATATTGAAAAAGATACACATAATTTTCCTCAAAAAAAATTCAAACAAAAAATTTACTTCACTTTATTTGTCTAAAAATTAATATTTCATATGTACTACATATTTTTTTCAAAAAACTGTTGGTCCATAATAATGAAATAATGAATTTAACGAAAGAATCATAAATCCTGTTTCTAAGTTTCAAGAGAATTAGTTTTCTAAATTATTTACGAGAGTTTGTTACATTAATTAAACATAATCTATGTCTGAAAATACTATTGCATTTCCATGGAGTTAGTAGAGCAGTTCACCAAGATCTAACATGAAGCCGGATAAGTGAAATAACCATGTACTCTAATTTTACGAATTAACGTTAAAAATGAAGAGGACCCGAAGATGACCTGAATAAAAAAGGCGGTTTTAGGTCAACCCATTTAAGTCGTATATGACCGGTATACGAGTATTTCAAAAAACGAATGCTACTATATTTAATACACTCATATGTAGGCGTAACTGACCTAGAAGGTGGTTTGAAAGCCAAAGGTTTGAACTTGGATCTGGATCTTCGGGAGTAATAGGATGTGGTTGTACAATTTGGAAGGTTCAGCTCGGTGACGACCGGAGATCTATCATGGTTCCTTGTGCCGAAACTCTTCCCCAAAGGCAGCCGGTGGTGCAGAGTGAATCATGATGGTGCAAGATGCCGATAGATTAATCACATGTGTAAGACCAAATTATTTGTGGTTCATGATTTTAAAGGAGGATCATTGTTTAGTGTCAATCCAAATACTACATCTGATTGATAAGAAATAATTCATTTGTAAAGAGAGAAGCCACTTAATTGTAGTATTAATATAAGACCATTTGGGACATTTCGAAAATAAATCTGTGCGGGCTCGACTTAAAGCGAAAAAATATTTTACTAATGTAGAGTTAATGCATGCTTAAAAATCCAATACCATAAGTGCGTGACTTAATTTATTAAATTGTTTTTTTGTTTAATAATATTCATATCTCAATATGGGTAAACATATCATTAGAACCAAACTTGCTCGAGTAGAAGTACATGAAAATCAAAATCAATGACCTAGCATTGTTAATTAAAACATAATTTTTCCTATTTCTTCTTAAGCTCAATGGTAATTATAGTATCTGTGAGAATTTTTATAAGATATTTTCTATAAATCAAAGATTTTTTTTCCTTTTTTTATCGAAGTATTGATTTGCTCACGCCTTGTAATTAAAACATAATTTTTCCTATTTCTTCTTAAGCTCATCTTAGTACACACCTCCTTGATCACCTATATATACTAACCTTCATCCACCATTTTTCCTCACATTCATCTCCAATCTATTTTGGTCCTTTATATTCGGCTTTTGTCTATCTCCGATATATAGCTTCAACTTTCTATTCACATTTACAAATGGCCTCAAGCAATCAAGTGAATGCTGATAACTTGGATATTGTTCCTTATGAGGTGACTGAGAACTTGGCTATTGTTCCTCCAAGGTGATGGTTAACTTCAGCTAATATCCATGTATTTTTTAGCGATTTTGTGCTGTAAATTTCTTTTCATAATATTTTCTTGTGAAATTCTTGCCCTTGCAGCAAACTTTCTCCACCGTGTCCCAAGTTGTAGTGGCCGCAGAACCTATATGGTTGGTTTTTCGTGCTGAACTGGTACATTTGAATCATACATTTAGTTTTATATTTCAATTTGTTTCAAACATTTTAATTCAATAGTTTCATAAATAAGTAAATAAACATTTTAATTAAGTCGAGCACTTATGGTGTTGGATTAATAACATAATTGCTCGACTTAAAAACATTTTCTCAACATATTTAAATCAAAGGAATCATGGGATTAATTTTTTGTATAGAAAGTTCTAGTTTACGATTTTTAAATCTAATAAATAATGGGATTAATCTTCATTTATTTGTAGGCATATGTATTTTTTGTTCTTTTATTAGTATATTAATTATAATTACTAATATATATATATATATTATATATATATTGAAAATGCTACACGTTATTTTTCTCAAAGTTTTTTTGAAATAAAAATTTTACTTCACTTTGTTTGTCTAATAATTTATTTTTCATATGTACTATATATTTTTGTCAAAAAACTATTGATCCATAATAATGAAATAATGTATCGAAGATTTTCGAAAGAATCATAAATCATGTTTATAAGTTTGAGGAGAATTAGTTTTCTAAATTATTTATGAAATTTTGTGACATTAATTAGACATAATCTACGTCTGAAAAATACTATTGCATTTTCATGGACTTAGTACAGCTATTCTCCACGATCTAACATAAAGCTGGATAAGTGAAATAACCTACACTCTAATTTTACCGGATTAGTGAAATAATCTACACTCTAATTTTAGGAATTAATGCTATAAGTAAATGAATTGGGTCAAAAATGAAGAGGACCAGAAGATGAACCGAATAAAAAATATGATTTTAGGTCAACCCATTTAACTCGAATATGAATGGTAGATGATTATTTCAAAATATGGATGCTACTATATTAAATACACTCATATGTAGGCGTAACT
This sequence comes from Apium graveolens, assembly GCF_009905375.1. Taxonomy (NCBI): domain Eukaryota; kingdom Viridiplantae; phylum Streptophyta; class Magnoliopsida; order Apiales; family Apiaceae; genus Apium; species Apium graveolens. The sequence continues at coordinate 316,197,370 of NC_133648.1, forward strand.
AACCTAAAAGGTGGTTTGAGAGCCAAAGGTTAGAACCTGGATCTTGGGGAGTAATAGGATGTGGTTCTACAATTTGGAAGGTTTCCCTCGGTAACGACCGAAGATCAAACATGGTGCCTTGTGCCGAAACTCATCTTGAAAGGCAGCGGATTCTATAGAGTGAATCATGACGGTGCAAGATGCGGACAGATTAATTCGCATGTGTAAGACCATATTATTTGAGGTTCATGATTTGAAGGGAAGATTGTTGGTTAGTGTCGACCCAAATACCACATCAAAAAGATAATAAATAATTCATTTGTATAAAGAGAAGCCAATTAATTGTAGTATTATAAGACTATCTGGGTCATTTCCAAAAATAAATCCGCGGGGTTCGTCTCAAAGCGGACCAGAAGTTTACTAATATGGAGTTGATACATTCTTATTAATCCAACACCATAAATGCTCAACTCAATTTAGTAAATCGTTTTTTGTTTTATGATATGCATATATGAATATGGGTAAACATATCATTGGAACGAAACTTGTTCGAGCCGAAGTACACAAAAATCAAAATCAAGGGCCTAGCAATGTTGAAACAAGTCAGACTAATCCAACTGTTCACTGGTATTTCTTTCAACATTGAATTAAGTTGGAAGGTTTCTCTCGGTGACGACCGAAGATCAATCATGGTGCCTTGTGCTGAAACTCATCTTGAAAGGCAACGGATTCTGGGGAGTGAATCATGACGGTGCAAGATGCGGACAGATTAATCGCATGTGTAAGACCATTTTATTTATGGTTCATGATTTGAAGGGAAGATTGTTGGTTAGTGTCGACCCAAATACCACATCAAAAAGATAATAGATAATTCATTTGTATAAAGAGAATCCAATTAATTGTAGTATTATAAGACTATCCGGGTCATTTCCAAAAATAAATCCGCGGGGTTCGTCTCAAAGCGGACCAATATTTTACTAATATGGAGTTGATGCGTTCTTATTAATCCAACATCATAAATGCTCAACTCCATTAAGTAAATCATTTTTTGTTTTATGATATGCATATATGAATATGGGTAAACATATTATTGCCACGAAACTTGTTCGAGCCTAAGTACACGAAAATCAAAATCAAGGGCCTAGCCATGTTGAAACAAGTCAGACTAATCCAAGTGTTCACTGGTATTTCTTTCAACATTGAATTAAGTTGGAAGGTTTCCCTCGGTGACAACCGAAGCTCAATCATGGTGCCTTGTGCCGAAATTCATCTTGAAAGGCAATGGATTCTGCGGAGTGAATCATGACAGTGCAAGATGCGAACAGATTAATCGCATGTGTAAGACCATATTATTTGTGGTTCATGATTTGAAGGGAGGATTGTTGGTTAGTGTCGACCCAAATACCACATCGAAAAGATAATAGATAATTCATTTGTATAGAGTGAAGCCAATAATATTAGTATTTTTTTTACTCTACAATATAAAAGAATATGTTGTATGAGATGATCTAATTCACCAATTTATTTAAATCTTAGAAATAATATGATTAATATTCATTTGTTGGCCAGCATAGGTATTTTTTTGTTATTTTTTAAATATTATTAATATACATTTTAAGTTATATAAAAAAATACTAAAAAAAATTCCACAAATTTTTTTAAAATTTGGAAATTTTACTTTACTATATTTCTCTGTAAATAAATGTTTAATATGTACTATATATTATCGTCAAAAAACTTTGGGGCCATAATTATGAATCGAATGTTTTTAAAAAAATCATGAATGAAGTTCTTATGTGTTGGGGTTAAACCCAATATGTAATATGGGCTTGCTAATACAAGACATAATTGGATTGGATAATAATTGTATGTGTTGACAATTATCATCATAATGGGATTGGGTAATAATTGTATGAGTAAATATTTATTATTATAATAAGATTAGGTATGTCTAGTTGGCTAAGTTTGTGATGGCTATATATATATATATATAATCATGTTATTGTGCCGGTGTATGCTGTAATCGTCTTAGGTATCGTGCGGGAGATACTTGAGCATTGGTTGGCTCAAGTATCAGTTTGGGACACCAATGTGGTGTTATATATTGATGTATTATTGTTAATTATTTTGATTAATAATATAAGTTTGGACGTGGGTTTTTCACCTCAAATATATTATTGTATGTGTACTCCGTATTGGTAGAATTGAATCTCGAATACATGTATGTGTGTGTGTGTGTTTCCTCCTAACATTATGTACAGTGGTGGAGAATTAATTTTCTAAGATTATTTACTAGATTTTCGAAAATTACGTAAACAATCTAACATAAAGCCGGATAATTTAGTTAACTATACACATTACGAGTAAGGTTGTAGTTAAATGAGTATGGTTAAAAACATATCATAACCAAAGATAACCCTGAACAAAAAAAATTATTGCTCAACCATATAACTCGAATTTGACTGAAAAATGAGTATTTTAAAAACATTTACTGATATATATAATACAATAAATTATGTAGGCATAATTTATATGGAGGTCCCTCTTGGTGGCAATTGGAGACCTATAGGGAAGCCTTGTGTCGAAAATCTTCCTGAAAGTTGTTCAGGAGGCGGGTTCTGGGAATTGATCGTGATGGTGCAAATTTTAAATATATTAATCTCATGTGCAAGCCCACGTGGTTGTGATTCTTTTTTTGAGGGGAAGATTATTGGGTAGTGTCAACCTAAGTATTGTATTGGAAAGATATATAAGAGATAATTTTCTTGTATATGGAAACCAGCCAATTAATTCCATTAGTTAGAGGCCTTTTGGGACATGCGGGAAGGTATGTCTCTTAGGGATCATCTTCATAGGTTAAATACTATTTTGTTAGATCTTTAAAATATTGATGTTAAAGTAGAAGATAAACATGTTGCGCTAATTTTGTTAGTGTATTTGCCCTTGCCGCTTGAGAATATTTTTGATTCCTTCACTTTTGGGAAAGATAGTCTGTCTCTAGAAGAATAAGATTTTCCCTTCATATTAGAGAAAGTCTCCATAAGGTAGCAGGTTCAAGTACCAAAAATTAGGGGTCTGGGTTGGTTGTTACAAGAAATAAGGGGCAGCAAAATTTGGGTAAAAAGAAGTGGAATTTTACGAGTTTAAATTCTAAAGCTCCTATGTCTAATGATGTCCATAATTACTGTAAGGAGAATAGGCATTGGAAAAATGAATGCCCTAAGAAAATGAAGCAGGAAGAAAAGGGGTATGCCGTTGTGGTAGAAACTAACACATATTTAGAAGAGGATATTGTCTTAGTAGTCAATGACCAGGTGAAACATGATGTGTGGGTTCTTGGTGTTGGGGCATCTTACCATATCTATCCAAGCAAATAGTGTTTTCGACTTATGAGCAGATAGATGGAGGTAATGTTTCTATGGTAAATGGTGTTGTCTGCATGATAGTTGGAATAGGCTCAGTCAGGATATGAACACATGATGGTTCCTTTTGTACTTTGAATGAGGTCAGGCACGTTCCACTGATGATAAAAAATCTGAGATCACTGGGTCTATTAGACAGTAAGGGGTTCAGTTTCAAGGGTGAAGGTAGAGTTATGTTTGTCTGTGTGGATTTAAAGGTAATTTTGAAAGGTTTGAAGTGTGGTACTTTATATTTTGTGGCTGGTTCTACGTGTTTGGGTCTGTTGCTGTTGTATCATCTGCAGTTCAGAATGAGGATATGACTAAGCTGTGGCATATGAGGCTTGGTCATATGAGCGAAAGAGGAATGCGGGTTTTAAAAAAACATGATCTTCTTTGTGGGCACAAGTTGCAAAGTCTTGAATTTTGGGAGCATTGTATGTTTGGGAAACTTCATCGCAACAAGTTTTCAAAGAAGGGTGTTCATAGGACAAAGGGGACATTTGATTATATCCACTCTGATTGTTGGGGTCCTTTTCGGGTCGAATATACTGGAGGTTACATATATTTTGTATCGATGATCGATGACTACTGAAGAATAACTTGGGTCATTATGATGTTGGGGTGTTGAATATAAAACACCTTATTAGTTGTGGTGTTGTAAGCCTGCGGATTATTCTTTGTTGAGAGTTTATGGTTGAATGTTTACTCTCATGTAAGTGAAGGGATAAAGAATCTGGTGACCTTCTGAGAGTAGAGTTACACTTGGTAGAAGTGTAATTTTTAATGAAAATTTTATACTTAATCCTATTGTGAAGTCCAATATTGTAGAAAAAATGGTAATGTTGATAAACAGGTGGAGCTGCAGGTCACTCTAGATGAGAGTGGAGCTGCAAGTCACTGTAGATGAAAGTGATTCACAACCCCAAGATGGAGAAGACCAACATGTTCCGATAAAATCTGAGAGGCCGGAATCTTCTAGTCAAAATGCTCAATTTGAAGAACTTCATCCAAGTATAGCTCTTAATCGGGCTAGAAGAGTTGGTGTTGTGCTCCAAGAATGTATGGTTTTTAGGATATGGTTGTTTATGCATTACATGTAGCTGAGGAGGTGGATCCTCATGAGCCGTCTACCTATAAAGAAGTTGTTTCGGGTGGCGAGTCTGCTTAATGACTCACTGTAATGGGGAATGAGATGGAGTTCATGGATAAAAATTAGACTTGAGAGCTATAGCTAGTCAGAAGGCCTAAGGGGGAAAAAGTTATTACTTGTAAGTGGGTTTTTAAAAAGAATGCTGGAATCTCGCCTACTGAGGGAATCAAGTATAAAGATCGATTTGTTTCAAGAGGGTTCACACAAAGAGAAGGGGTTGACTATAATGAGATCTTATCACCGGTATTTAGACACACTTCCATCAGGGTACTACTAGAAATGGTCGTACATCAGAATTTAAAACTTGAGCAACTAGATGTGAAGACAGCTTTCATGCATGAAGAGTTAGAGGAAGAGATATATATGAGACTCAACCAGAGGGGTTAGAAGTTCCTGGAAAAGATGACTATATCTGCAAGCTGAAGAAGTCCTTGTATGGACTGAAGTGGTCTCTTAGGTAGTGGTATAAGAGACTTGATAGCTACATTATGGAATTATGCTATAATAGGAGTCTGTATGATTGTTGTCTGCATCACAATAAGTTCGCTGATGGTTCGATGAATTATTCGGTCCTGTATGTAGATGATATTCTCATAGCTGCTAAGTCCAAGTCTGATATAAAAAAGTTGAAGGGTCTTCTCAATGCTGAATTGAAATAAAGGATTTGGGTGTTACACAAAAAATTTTGGGCATGGAGATTTATAGGGAAAGGGATCAAAAAAAGCTCTTTGTATCGCAAAGGGGTTATATTCGGAATATATTGTCAAGGTTTGGAATGTCATCAGCTAAGCATGTAGATAATCCTAATAGTACAAATGTTCGACTGTTTGACTGTATTTGCACCTCAATCTGAAGCTGAGTAAGAGTACATGTCTCTAGTCCAGTATGCTAGTGCATTAGAAAGTTTGATGTATGACATTGTCTGCACTAGACCTGATCTTGCACATGTTGTTAATGTTGTCAATAGGTTCATGGGGCAACCTAAAAAGGAACTTTGGCAAGCTGCATGTAAAGAGGATTTTTTGTTATCTTCTAGGTACGTCTGATATTGGTCTCATTTAAGGGAATGACCTAGAATGTCTAGTCACTGGTTATTCTGATTCTAATTAAGTTGGAGAAGCTGGTAGTAGAATATCTATGATTGGTTATGTATTTACTCTGGGTGGTTCATTTGTTAGTTGGAAGGCAACTCTGCAACCTACATTTACTTTGTCTACTACGAAGGCAGAGTACATGGCATTGATTGAAGCTACTAAAGAAGGAATATGGCTAAAAGGACTAGTTTGTGATCTTGGTATGCATCATGATTAGTCTTTTATGTATTATGATAGTCTCACTGCATAATGCTTAGCCAAGGTTCAAGTCCATCATGAGAAGGACTAAGCACATATATGTGAGATATCATTTCCTGAGGAATGAGAAGAGGATTAAGGTGAAGAAAGTGGGTACTGCTAATTTTTCCACTGATATGTTCACCAAATATGTTCCACGCGGCAAGTTCCAACATTATTTGGACTTGTTAAATATTTTAAACTGTTAATAAGGGCCATGAAGGGCAATTTGAGGCAGGAGAGTTTTTTATGTTACCGCTCGCATTATTATGGTGAAACTAGTACATCTGTTTTTGTGAGAGGATAAAAGTAATGTGGAGATTTGTTAGAATATGCCCTCTTCTACATATTATGAAGGGCAATCAACATTTTGGGCTTATTTTCTGGACTTTTCTATAACCGCTTAAGCATACTCTATAAACTCTCTAGGTCATAATCTAAACGTATGTTGTAATCTGTATCCTCAAAATCAATTAAACTTTTCTCTTCTGCATATTTGTGTTCTTTCTTTACTTTTATTATAATCTTTCTTGATTCTGTATAGTTGATCTTCTGAGAAAAGTTCAGTTGGATAATGCTAAACCAATATTTTTAACATATATGAACATCTTGTATTTTTAACATTGCCTTATTCCCCTCTTCGTTAAGATGTCGTCACACAATATCAAAATGTAGTTGGAGCATTTCATTACTTAAAGCATACAGTCAACTACGGTAATTTTTTTGACGAACTCAACCGTATACGGTTGTATATAAATACGGTTGTATTTATTCGGTTGTAATTAGTACTAAATTCGACCGCGTAAATACGACCGTATTTAAATACAACCGCATGCGGTTGTATTTAGCCGCGCCCTTAATTTTAACCGAAAACGGTTAAATTTGATGTCGGTTGTATTTGTGCGGTTATATTTAGCCTTGTTTTCTTGTAGTGTTTGGATACAGATGAACTCTCCTTTGTGTAAGATATTCCTTACATGTGCAGGAAGCTAAACCCAGTCCAAGCAGGAGTAGCTCTTACCTGGACCGTAAAGAACAAGAGCTTATGACCAGATTTAATCTGGAAAAGAGTATTATAGTCCAGGTGAACGAGCATATAAAAAGCCAGCTGCTTTGGACAAAGCACCGGGCAAAGCCAGCAGGTACAAATGGTAAATCCAAGTTTTTATATACATGTGGTGCGCATGTGTTTTTATACATGACAAAAATAATAATTTTCTAGGTAATCCCTTTATTACCTAAGTAAGAAGGGAAACAAAACTCTTATATTTTTTCTTCTATCACATTCATATGATTATTATTATTATTCAAATGGTAAAGCATGTATACATCTGCAGGCAATCCCATTGGAGCTGAGAGTGTATAAAATGGATGGGTGCACCAACGGTGAATTTAGCATATATAGTGAAAACACACCCTAACTTTGTATATTTTTTATACCAGTTCAATGTAAAAAAAAATATTGTATGTGATGACCTAATATACCATATTGAAATCAAAGGAATCATGGAATTAATCTTCATTTTTGTATAGAAAGACCTAGTACTTTATCATCTTTAATTCTAATAAATAATGGGATTAATCTTCATTTATTTGTAGGCATATGTATTTTTTGTTCTTTTTTTAGTATAATAATTATGATTACTAATATACATTTTTCTTTATATTGAAAAAGCTATACATAATTTTCCTCAAAAAAAATTCAAACAAAAAATTTACTTCACTTTATTTGTCTAAAAATTAATGTTTCATATGTACTATATATTTTTTTTAAAAAACTGTTGGTCCATAATAATGAATTAATGAATTTAACGAAAGAATCATAAATCATGTTTCCAAGTTTCAAGAGAATTAGTTTTCTAAATTATTTACGAGAGTTTGTTACATTAATTAAAAGTAATCTATGTCTGAAAAATAGTATTGCATTTCCATGGAGTTAGTAGAGCGGTTCACCAAGATCTAACATGAAGCCCGATAAGTGAAATAACCATGTACTCTAATTTTACGAATTAACTTTATAAGTAAATGGATTGGATCAAAAATGAAGAGGACCTGAAGATGACCTCAATAAAAATGACGGTTTTAGGTCAACCCATTTAAGTCGTATATGACCGGTATACGAGTATTTCAAAAAACGGATGCTACTATATTTAATACACTCATATGTAGGCGTAACTGACCTAGAAGGTGGTTTGAAAGCCAAAGGTTTGAACTTGGATCTGGATCTTGGGGAGTAATAGGATGTGGTTGTACAATTTGGAAGGTTCAGCTCGGTGACGACTGGAGATCTATCATGGTGCCTTGTGCCGAAACTCTTCCCGAAAGGCAGCGGGTGGTGCAGAGTGAATCATGACGGTGCAAGATGCAGATAGATTAATCTCATGTGTAAGACCATGTTATTTGTGGTTCATGATTTGAAGGGAGGATCATTGTTTAGTGTCAACCCAAATACTACATCTGATTGATAAGATATAATTCATTTGTAAAGAGAGAAGCCACTTGATTGTAGTATTACTATAAGACCATTTGGGACATTTTGAAAATAAATCTGTGCGGGCTCGACTTAAAACGGAAAAATATTTTACTAATGTAGAGTTAATGCATGCTTAGAAATCCAACACCATAAGTGCGTGACTTAATTTATTAAATCGTTTTTTTATATAATAATATGCATATCTCAATATGGGTAAACATATCATTAGAACGAAACTTGTTCGAGTAGAAGTATATGAAAATCAAAATCAATGACCTAGCAATGTTAAAACAAGTGAGACTAATCCAAGTGTTCACTTGTTTTATTAGTATGGACAATTTGTGAGGTTTGCTCATGTGCTTGAATGATTTACCATGTATGCTTAGTGAAAAACTTGTGCTTAAAGTAATTAGTACATGACTCTACACAAGTACCACATAATTGATGGTTTTATGTAAATGAGACCATCTAAAATAATATATGTTTACACGATAAATGCTGCAGATAACTAGAGAAGGTATATATGTATATATACTTCAAAAATTTCAAATTGAAACTACCTAGTATCACTATATTGTAATTGTTTGTAAACACAAAGTGTAAAGTTGAGAATATTTTTTTGTGTATTATGAGTAAGTTGTCCAGTTATCTGAATTTTAGTTCAAAAATAAAGTCTACTAAGAATAGTTTAAAAAATAAATCTTATTTATGGCTATTTATTATGTAAAAATAATAATATACATAATTTTAAAAATATGAGATTAATGATAAAGAAATACATTTATCATGATCAGAGGATGGGAATTCTTTATTAACATGTAGTTCCATATTATAAATAAACTACACCTTCCCTCGGGTAAAAACAAACAGTGTTACAAAACTGTACACACAAACTAACCCAACTTACTAATAATTCATATTAGACATTAAAATTAGAGGGGAAAAAATTATTCAAAGGTATATTTTATTTACTAATAGAATTGATTTTTAGAATTGTAAAATGAAAAGTTATCTATAGTTTACCAGAAAACCTAACTTGATTTTTTTAAATTTATAGGGCCTGGGAGTATTTCATTAATAAAAAATTTAACTATTATAGGTTATCATCATTATCAAATTTGGGTGAAACTATGTTACACAATTTTTGGGCTGTGAGAAATTTTATAAGATATTTTCTATAAATCAAAGATTTTTTTTCCTTTTTTTATGGAAGTATTGATTTGCTCACGCGTTGTAATTAAAACATAATTTTTCCTATTTTTTCTTAAGCTCACCTTAGTACCCACCTCCTTGATCACCTATATATACTAACCTTCATCCACACTTTTTCCTCACATTCATCTGCAATCTATTTTGCTCCTTTATATTGTGCTTTTGTCTATCTCCTATATATAGCTTCAACTTTCTATTCAAATTTACAAATGGCCTCAAGCAATCAAGTGAATGCTGATAACTTGGCTATTGTTCCTTATGAGGTGATGGAAGTGAATGCTCATAACTTGGCTATTGTTCCTTACAAGGTGATGGTTAAATTCAGCTAATATGCATGTATTTTTTAATGATTTTGTGGTCATGTAAATTTCTTTTCTGAACATTTTCTTGTGAAATCCTTGCCCTTGCAGCAAACTTTCTCCACCGTGTCCCAAGTTGTAGTGGCCGCAGAGCCTATATCGTTCGTTTTTCCTGCTGATCTGGTAAATTTGAATCATACATATAGTTTTATATTTTCAATTTGTATCAAACATTTTAATTCAATAGTTTCATTAAAATTTGAGCAAGATGGGGCGAAACGCACTTGCTCAGAAGTGGTAGATGGAGGTCCTTCCGAACAGCAAGAAAATCCGAGAATATTTCAATGGATCAATTTTCTCTCAACCTGCCCGAGGACTGATGTATGAAGTATCTTTCTTCTAAAGAACTGGTAAATAAATTCCAACACCTTTACATGCTTATAACAGACTAAAAAGAAATGGTTTTGTCTAATACTTGTTATACTCCTATGCGTGTGCTAGCAGACACTGTTGGACTACAAGAATGAGACTAACTGTGCTCCTATGGACTATGGTTCAACATTTCTTTTCGCTTGAAAGGCTGGCAATCACTACAAAAAAAAACGGCTAAATACAACCGTTTTAAAATCGGTTGTATTTAGCTAAATTCGACCGTTTTCGGTTGTATTTAGCTAAATACAACCGTTTTTTGGACCGGTTGTATTCGCTCGAGTAATATTTAGTAAACCGGTTGTATTAAGTACTAAATACGACCGACTAAATATAAGCGGCTAAATACAACCGTATAAATACAACCGGCTAAATACAACCGCTTCCGGTCAAATTTAAATTTTCAGATTAAATTCGAATATCCCGCCCAAATAATTAAATTTATTGCCAAAATGTTAGTGTCAACCGTATTTGGTCAAAAATAGGATTCTAAATACAACCAAATACGGTTGAATTCACGCACACCAATTTCAAAAAAAAACTCGTCGGAAACCGGAAAATATCCGGATCCCGAAGAGCTTAAAAGACGGGTCAATGTATTTCTTCTACATCTCCAGAATTTTATTATGGCTTACTACCCCCAATATAGGTGGCAATGTCTTATACCACTCAGAAGTCAGAAACCAACTCGATTTTACAAAGGCAAAACCAAAAAATAATAGCAAATGAATCGATTACCCCATATATGAACTACTTATTCCAGTAAGCTAAAAAAATTATAACAATAAACATAGAACTAGGAATAGCCAAAGCACACACTTATCAACTAAAAACACACCCTTCATCATAACCCAAGATAAACATTCTAAACATTCAACCACAAGATATCAAAAATACACACCAAATGATTACACATGCATATCAACAAGAAATCCCACACTTCTCCACGCGCCATCCCTCCTCAGATCCATAAAAAACTTAAATTTATAAATCTCGAATCTTCCACAAAATGGGTGGAATCACATCATCAATAGCCGTCAAATTCGTTTTTTTCCGTCAACTCCTCTGTCGTACACGGTGATTGCCAACCTAATAAACAACCTAACGAAAAACCCTTCGAACTAAAATTATAAAATAGAATTTTTTGAAAACTTTCTTACCATTCCTACCAAATCGTGAGAGAGGCGTAGAAGGTGGGAGGGAGGGAGAAAGAGATGGATGGAGGGGGAGGGAGGGAGGGCGGGAGGAAGACTGGAAAAAAAAACAGGGGAGGGGAAGGTGCGGCGTGACGGTAAAAAGGGAGGAGGGACGTGTAAAGCTGGGGGTGGGGGGTTTAGGGTTAGATTTTTTATATATATAATTTTGTACTATTTTGGTTTATAAACTTTTTTATAAAATATAATTATAACCATTGGATTGTTGTTATAGTAGTTTAATTTGGTTCGTTAGATATCATTCACGCGGATCGCTGACATGACTCTAAATACAACCGCATCCGGTCGAATTTAGGAGTGTCAATTTTAAATATTATTATTATTATTATTATTATTATTATTATTATTATTATTATTATATAATTTGTTACTTTTATAGGACATATAACATAAATTAATATTTTCCTTACAAAGTTTATAATATTCTAAATTTTAAATTTTATTTTTGAGAACTCGCTATTTTAAGAAAATTTGAAATTATAATTTTGATCGATTTTATCATAAATACTAAAAATAGGCATGTGGTGAAATTTTCTATTATGTTAAATTAATTTTTTTTGTTAAAATAATCAAGGTATAATAATTAAAAATTATTGAAATTTTGCACATATCATTTTCTTTTAACCGTTTTAACATTTCTACGGTTGGATCATTCGATATTTATTTTCAATTTGAGGAACATTCTAGGGTTAGGGTCGAAATATTGGTTGACTATTAAGATAACAAACCAAATTCATTTATTTTTTTTAAAAATTATCATATTACTAAAATATATAGATCTTAACATTTTTACGGTTGGATTATTCATAAACGTTTTTTTTTAAAATTGAAACATTAATATGGGACTAAATCTAGTGAGAATTACTAGTCAAACTACTAGATGACTGTTAAAATAGCCAACCAAATACATTAATTTTTTCCTAAAATTTTATCATATCATTAAAATATATAAATCTTGATATCTCTAAAGTTGGATCATTCATAAATATTTTTTAAAATATCAAAACATCAGTACGGGACGAAACACTAATAATAATTACCGGTCAAACTACTAGTTGGCAGTTAAAATAGCAAACCAAATAAATTTATTTTTCTATAAAGTTTTTATCATATCACTAAAATATATAGATCTTAACATTTGTAAGGTTGGATCATTCATAAATATTTTTTAAAAAATTGAAACATCAATATGGGACTAAGCATTATTAAGAAGTAATGGTCAAACTACTAGTTGACTTTTAAAATAGAAAATCAAATACATTTATTTTTTTTCTAAAATTTTTATCATATCACTAAAATATATAAATCTTGACATACTTAAGGATGGATCATTCATAAACAATTTTTCAAAAATTGAAACATCAGTATCAGACTAAACTCTAGTAAGAAATACTGGTCAAATCAATATTTCACATATTTAAGATGTAATATGGGATAATACATTAGTAAGAAGTACAGGACAAAAATTTTAGAAAAAAATAAATATATTTGGTTTTCTTTTTTAACAGTCAACTAATAATTTGACAAGAACTTTTAACTAGTGTTTAATCCCATATTGATGATTCGATATTTTTAAAAATATTAATGAATGATCCAACCGTACGGATGTCAAGATCTGTATATTCTAGTGATATGACAAAAATTTTAGAAGAAAATAAATATATTTGGTTTCCTTTTTTAACAGTCAACTAGTAATTTGACCAGTACTCCTAACTAGTGTTTAATCCCATATTGATATTTCGATATTTTTAAAAATATTAATGAATGATCCAACCGTACGGATGTCAAGATCAATATATTTTAGTGATATGACAAAAAATTTAGAAAAAAATAAATATATTTGGTTTCCTTTTTTAACAGTCAACTAGCAATTTGACTAGTACTTCTAACTAGTGTTTAATCCCATATTGATGTTTCGATATTTTTAAAAATATTAATGAATGATCCAACCGTACGGATGTCAAGATCAATATATTTTAGTGATATGACAAAAATTTTAGAAAAAATAAATATATTTGGTTTCCTTTTTTAACAGTCAATTAGTAATTTGACCAGTACTTCTAACTAGTGTTTAATCCCATATTGATGTTTCGATATTTTTAAAAATATTAATTAATGATCCAACCGTACGGATGTCAAGATTAATATATTTTAGTGATATGACAAAAATTTTAGAAAAAATAAATATATTTGGTTTCCTTTTTTAACAGTCAATTAGTAATTTGACCAGTACTTCTAACTAGTGTTTAATCCCATATTGATGTTTCGATATTTTTAAAAATATTAATGAATGATCCAACCGTACGGATGTCAAGATCTGTATATTCTAGTGATATGACAAAAAATTTAGAAGAAAATAAATATATTTGGTTTCCTTTTTTAACAGTCAACTAGTAATTTGACAAGTACTCCTAACTAGTGTTTAATCCCATATTGATATTTCGATATTTTTAAAAATATTAATGAATGATCCAACCGTACGGATGTCAAGATCAATATATTTTAGTGATATGACAAAAAATTTAGAAAAAAATAAATATATTTGGTTTCCTTTTTTAACAGTCAACTAGCAATTTGACCAGTACTTCTAACTAGTGTTTAATCCCATATTGATGTTTCGATATTTTTAAAAATATTAATGAATGATCCAACCGTACGGATGTCAAGATCAATATATTTTAGTGATATGACAAAAATTTTAGAAAAAATAAATATATTTGGTTTCCTTTTTTAAAAGTCAATTAGTAATTTGACCAGTACTTCTAACTAGTGTTTAATCCCATATTGATGTTTCGATATTTTTAAAAATATTAATTAATGATCCAACCGTACGGATGTCAAGATTAATATATTTTAGTGATATGACAAAAATTTTAGAAAAAATAAATATATTTGGTTTACTTTTTTAACAGTCAACTAGTAATTTGACCAGTACTTCTAACTAGTGTTTAATCCCATATTGATGATTCGATATTTTTAAAAACATTAATGAATGATCCAACCATACGGATGTCAATATCTGTATATTTTAGTGATATGACAAAGATTTTAGAAAAAAATAAATATATTTGGTTTGCCTTTTTAAGAGTCAAAGAGTAGTTTGACCATACCAGTACTTCTAACCAGTGTTTAATACCATATTGATGTTTCGATATTTTTAAAAATATTAATGAATGATCCAACCATACGGATATCAAGATCAATATATTTTAGTGATATGACAAAAATTTTAGAAAAAAATAAATATATTTGGTTTGCCTTTTTAATAGTCAAAGAGTAGTTTGACTAGTACTTCTAACTAGTGTTTAATCCAATATTGATGTTTCGATATTTTTAAAAATATTAATGAATGATCCAACCGTACGGATGTCAAGATCAATATATGTTTCGTGTAAATTTATTCTATATTTTTTCCCAGAAATTTTTCGCCATTTTTAAAAATAATTCGACCGAATCGGTTGAATTTAGTACAAAATTCGTTGGTGGGAAATTTCCCTCCATTTTTTGGGAAGGCTAAATTTGACCGAATTCGGTTGAATTTAGGAGCACGCCTAAACTCTACCGTATACGGTTGAATATAAATACGGTTGTATTTATTCGATTATAATTAGTAAGGCTAAATTGGACCGAATGCGGTTAAATTTAGGAGCACGCCTAAACTCAACCGTATACGGTTGTATATATATACGGTTGTATTTATTCGGTTGTAATTAGTACGGCTAAATTTGACCGAATGCGGTTGAATTTAGGAGCACGCCTAAACTCAACCGTATACGGTTGTATATATATACGGTTGTATTTATTCAGTTGTAATTAGTATCAAATTCGACCGCATAAATACAACCGTATTTAAATACGACCGCATGCGGTTGTATTTAGCCGCGCCCTTAATTTCAACCAAAAACGGTTGAATTTGATGTCGATTGTATTTGTACGGTTGCATTTAGTCTTGTTTTCTTGTAGTGAATGTGAAAGACGTGTGCGTAAAACCAATCATCGAGTTGACAAGGTACCTTATATACTATTCTTTCTTTTACCTATCTTAAGCTAGATTCCAAGGTCTAATGATGCACTTACAATTTCCTCGTGATTTTGAATTTCATTTTCGGTGCAGCACTTTTATCATGTGAATATGAAATTACGATCGCTCAAAGAGCTAATATTCTATGTCAAGTACGGATTCATGCCTTGTAAATCACAAGTGAAAGGAACCGAAAATATCCTTGACGTAATTTGAATATTTTGCTTAAATTCATTCCTTTAATCATAAAGTGTATCATGCCTCACTTACTCAAATCAATATTTGACACAAGGTTTAATAGATAGTGAATTATATAAATAGGGTACTCATTGTTATTAAGTTACACTAAAAGTGTTGTTCAGATTTTGTGTAATTGTAAGTAAAACCTGTATAGATATATTTATTTGGATACAGATGAACTCTCCTTTGTGTAAGATATTCCTTACATGTGCAGGAAGCTAAACCCAGTCCAAGCAGGAGAAGCTCTTACCTGGACCGTAAAGAACAAGAGCTTATGACCAGATTCAATCTGGAAAAGAGTATTATAGTCTAGGTGAACGAGCATATAAAAAGGCAGCTGTTTTGGACAAAGCAACGGGCAAAGCCAGCAAGTACAAATGGTAAATCCAAGTTTTTATATACATGTGGTGCGCGTGTGTGTTTATACATGACAAAAATAATAGTTTTCTAGGTAATCCCTTTATTACATAAGTAAGAAGGGAAACAAAACTCTTACATTTTTTCCTCTATCACATTCATATGATTATTATTATTATTCAGAGTGCGTTATGACCTAAAGCATGTATACATCTGCAGGCAATCCCATTGGAGCTGAGAGTGGATAAAATGGATGGGAGCACCAACTGTGAATTTAGCATATATAATGAAAACACACACTAACTTTGTATATTTTTTATACCAGTTCAATGTAAAAGAAAATATTGTATGTGATGACCTAATATACCATATTGAAATCAAAGGAATCATGGAATTAATCTTCATTTTTGTATAGAAAGACCTAGTACTTTATCATCTTTAAATCTAATAAATAATGGGATTAATCTTCATTTAATTGTAGGCATATGTATTTTTTGTTCTTTTTTTAGTATAATAATTTTGATTACTAATATACATTTTTATTTATATTGAAAAAGCTACACATAATTTTCCTCAAAAAAAATTCAAACAAAAAATTTACTTCACTTTATTTGTCTAAAAATTAATGTTTCATATGTACTATATATTTTTTTCAAAAAACTGTTGGTCCATAATAATGAAATAATGAATTTAACGAAAGAATCATAAATCATGTTTCCAAGTTTCAAGAAAATTAGTTTTCTAAATTATTTACGAGAGTTTGTTACATTAATTAAAAGTAATCTATGTCTGAAAAATACTATTGCATTTCCATGGAGTTAGTAGAGCGGTTCACCAAGATCTAACATGAAGCCCGATAAGTGAAATAACCATGTACTCTAATTTTACGAATTAACGTTATAAGTAAATGGATTGGATCAAAAATGAAGAGGACCTGAAGATGACGTGAATAAAAAAGACAATTTTAGGTCAACCTATTTAAGTCGTATATGACCAGTATACGAGTATTTCAAAAAATGGATGCTACTATATTTAATACACTCATATGTAGGCGTAACTGACCTAGAAGGTGGTTTGAAAGCCAAAGGTTTGAACTTGGATCTGGATCTTGGGGAATAATAGGATGTGGTTGTACAATATGGAAGGTTCAGCTCGGTGACGACTGGAGATCTATCATGGTGCCTTGTGCCGAAACTCTTAATAATCATATGAATGTGGTGCAGAGTGAATCATGACGGTGCAAAATGCAGATAGATTAATCTCATGTGTAAGACCATGTTATTTATGGTTCACGATTTGAAGGGAGGATCATTGTTTAGTCTCAACCCAAATACTACATCTGATTGATAAGATATAATTCATTTTTAAAGAGAGAAGCCACTTAATTGTAGTATTAATATAAGACCATTTGGGACATTTCGAAAATAAATCTGTGCGGGCTCGACTTAAAGCGGAAAAATATTTTACTAATGTGGAGTTAATGCATGCTTAGAAATCCAACACCAAAAGTGTGTGACTTAATTTATTAAATCGTTTTTTTGTTTAATAATATGCATATTGAGAATATGGGTAAACATATCATTAGAACGAAACTTGTTCGAGTAGAAGTACATGAAAATCAAAATCAATGACCTAGCAATGGTAAAACAAGTGAATGACAATTTGTGAGGTTTGCTCATGTGCTTCAATGATTTACCATGTATGCTTAGTGAAAAACTTGTGCTTAAAGTAATTAGTACATGACTCTACAGAAGTACCACATAATTGATGGTTTTATGTAAATGAGCCCATCTAAAATAATATATGTTTACAGTATAAATGCATAAATGTTGCAGATAACTAGAGAAGGTATATATGTATAATATAGAGTAAAATTCTATGGAGTCCACCTTTTAATTGGAGTCCTCGGAGTCCATCTATGTTCTGCAAATAAAATATCTTCTAAAACGTGTTATCTTGCAAAACATGTTTTACAAATATCATTATTTCAATAAAATCATGCAAATCTCATATATTTACAACTACAATATGTATGTTCTGCAACATAAAAATTTATGTTCTGCAAACTAACCATGTTTTGTAGAATAATATATTTTGCAACGTTCTACTTGTAAAATCTATGCAATCGGCAAGATTTTCAATAAAATTGTGATATTTGTAGAATATCATTCGAAAAATAATACGTTTTCCATCAATTTAAGCTATATTTTACTTGCAGAACATATATGGACTCCAAGGACTCCAATCAAATAGAGGACTCCATAGAACCTAACTACATATACTTCAAAAATTTCAAATTAAAACTACCTAGTATCACTAGATTGTAATTGTTTGTAAACACAAAGTGTAAAGTTGAGAATATTTTTTTGTGTATTATAAGTAAGTTGTCCAGTTATCTGAATTTCAGTTCAAAAATAAAGTCTACTAAGAATAGTTTAAAAAATAAATCTTATTTATGGCTATTTATTATGTAAAAATAATAATATACATAATTTTAAAAATATGAGATTAATGATAAAGAAATACATTTATCATGTTGATAGGATGGGAATTCTTTATTAACATGTAGTTCCATATGCGTACCAAAATTATAAATAAACTACACCTTCCCTCAGGTAAAAACAAACAGTGTTACAAAACTGTACACACAAACTAACCCAACTTACTAATAATTCATATTAGACATTAAAATTAGAGGGGAAAAAATTGTTCAAAGGTATATTTTATTTACTAATAGAATTAATTTTTAGAATTGTAAAATGAAAAGTTATCTATAATTTACCGGAAAAACCTAATTTGATTTTTTTAACTTTATAGGGCCTCGGAGTATTTCATTAATAAAAAATTTAACTATCATAGGTTATCATCATTATCAAATTTGGGTGAAACTATGTTACACAATTTTTGGGCTGTGAGAATTTTTATAAGATATTTTCTATAAATCAAAGATTTTTTTTCCTTTTTTTATGGAAGTATTGATTTGCTCACGCCTTGTAATTAAAACATAATTTTTCCTATTTTTTCTTAAGCTCACCTTAGTACCCACCTCCTTGATCACCTATATATAATAACCTTCATCCCCAGTTTTTCCTCACATTCATCTGCAATCTATTTTGCTCCTTTATATTCTCCTTTTGTCTATCTCCGATATATAGCTTCAACTTTCTATTCACATTTACAAATGGCCTCAAGCAATCAAGTGAATGCTGATAACTTGGCTATTGTTCCTTATGAGGTGATGGAAGTGAATGCTTATAACTTGGCTATTGTTCCTTACAAGGTGATGGTTAAATTCAGCTAATATGCATGTATTTTTTAATGATTTTGTGGTCATGTAAATTTCTTTTCTGAACATTTTCTTGTGAAATCCTTGCCCTTGCAGCGAACTTTCTCCACCATGTCCCAAGTTGTAGTGGCGGCAGAGCCTATATCGTTCGTTTTTCGTGCTGATCTGGTAAATTTGAATCATCCATATAGTTTTATATTTTCAATTTGTATCAAACATTTGAATTCAATAGTTTCATTTAAAAGTTGAAATATATGTATAGGCTAGGAAGACATCAAGTGGTAGAAGGAGGTCCTTCCGAACAGCAAGAAAATCGGAGAATATTTCAATGGATCAATTTTCTCTCAACCTGCCCGAGGACTGTATGAAGTATCTTTCTTCTAAAGAACTGGTAAATAAATTCCAACACCTTTACATGCTTATAACAGACTAAAAAGAAATGGTTTTGTCTAATACTTGTTATACTCCTATGCGTGTGCTAGCAGACACTGTTGGACTACAAGATAGAGACTAACTGTGCTCCCCATGGACTATGGTTCAACATTTCTTTTCGCTTGAAAGGCTGGCAATGTGAAAGACGTGTGCGTAAAACCAATCATCGAGTTGACAAGGTACCTTACATACTATTCTTTCTTTTACCTATCTTAAGCTAGATTCCAAGGTCTAATGATGCACTTACAATTTCCTCGTGATTTTAAATTTCATTTTCGTTGCAGCACTTTTATCATGCGAATATGAAATTACGATCGCTCAAAGAGCTAATATTCTATGTCAAGTACGGATTCATGCCTTGTAAATCACAAGTGAAAGGAACCGAAAATATCCTTGAGGTAATTTGAATATTTTGCTTAAATTCATTCGTTTAATCATAAAGTGTACCATGCCTGACTTACTCAAATCAATATTTGACACAAGGTTTAATAGATAGTGAATTATATAAATAGGGTACTCATTGTTATTAATTTACACTAAAAGTGTTGTTCAGATTTTGTGTAATTGTAAGTAAAACCTGTATAGATATATTTATTTGGATACAGATGAACTCCTCCTTTGTGTAAGAAATTCCTTACATGTGCAGGAAGCTAAACCCAGTCCAAGCAGGAGTAGCTCTTACCTGGACCGTAAAGAACAAGAGCTTATGACCAGATTCAATCTGGAAAAGAGTATTATAGTCCAGGTGAACCAGCATATAAAAAGGCAGCTGCTTTGGACAAAGCACCGGGCAAAGCCAGCAGGTACAAATGGTAAATCCAAGTTTTTATATACATGTGGTGCGCGTGTGTGTTTATACATGAGAACAATAATAGTTTTCTAGGTAATCCCTTTATTACATAAGTAAGAAGGGAAACAAAACTCTTACATTTTTTCTTTTATCACATTCATATGATTATTAATATTATTCAGAGTGCCTTATGACCTAAAGCATGTTTACATCTGCAGGCAATCCCATTGGAGCTGAGAGTGGATAAAATGGATGGGAGCACCAACCGTGAATTTAGCATATACAGTGAAAACACACACTAACTTTGTATATTTTTTATACCAGTTCAATGTAAAAGAAAATATTGTATGTGATGACCTAATATACCATATTGAAATCAAAGGAATCATGGAATTAATCTTCATTTTTGTATAGAAAGACCTAGTACTTTATCATCTTTAAATCTAATAAATAATGGGATTAATCTTCATTTATTTGTAGGCATATTTATTTTTTGTTCTTTTTTTAGTAAATAATTATGATTACTAATATACATTTTTATTTATATTGAAAAAGCTACACATAATTTTCCTCAAAAAAAATTCAAACAAAAAATTTACTTCACTTTATTTGTCTAAAAATTAATGTTTCATATGTACTATATATTTTTTTCAAAAAACTGTTGGTCCATAATAATGAAATAATGAATTTATCGAAAGAATCATAAATCATGTTTCTAAGTTTCAAGAGAATTAGTTTTCTAAATTATTTACAAGAGTTTGTTACATTAATTAAATGTAATCTATGTCTGAAAAATACTATTGCATTTCCATGGAGTTAGTAGAGCGGTTCACCAAGATCTAACATGAAGCCGGATAAGTGAAATAACCATGTACTCTAATTTTACGAATTAACGTTATAAGTAAATGGATTGGATCAAAAATGAAGAGGACCTGAAGATGACCTGAATAAAAAAGACGGTTTTAGGTCAACCCATTTAAGTCGTATATGACCCGTATACGAGTATTTCAAAAAACGGATGCTACTATATTTAATACACTCATATGTAGGCGTAACTGACCTAGAAGGTGGTTTGAAAGCCAAAGGTTTGAACTTGGATCTGGATCTTGGGGAGTAATAGGATGTGGTTGTACAATGTGGAAGGTTCAGCTCGGTGACGACTGGAGATCTATCATGGTTCCTTGTGCCGAAACTCTTCCCCAAAGGCAGCCGGTGGTGCAGAGTGAATCATGATGGTGCAAGATGCCGATAGATTAATCGCATGTGTAAGACCATGTTATTTGTGGTTCATGATTTTAAAGGAGGATCATTGTTTAGTGTCAATCCAAATACTACATCTGATTGATAAGATATTATTCATTTGTAAAGAGAGAAGCCACTTAATTGTAGTATTAATATAAGACCATTTGGGACATTTCGAAAATAAATCTGTGCGGGCTCCATTTAAAGCGGAAAAATATTTTACTAATGTAGAGTTAATGCATGCTTAGAAATCCAACACCATAAGTGCGTGACATAATTTATTAAATCGTTTTTTTGTTTAATAATATTCATATCTCAATATGGGTAAATATATCATTAGAACGAAACTAGTTCGAGTAGAAGTACATGAAAATCAAAATCAATGACCTAGCAATGTTAAAATAAGTGAGACTAATCCAAGTGTTCACTTGTTTTATAGTATGGACAATTTGTGAGGTTTGCTCATGTGCTTCAATGATTTACCATGTATGCTTAGTGAAAAACTTGTGCTTAAAGTAATTAGTACATGACTCTACAGAAGTATCACATAATTGATGGTTTTATGTAAATGAGACCATCTAAAATAATATATGTTTACCGGATAAATGCATAAATGCTGCAGATAACTAGAGAAGGTATATATGTATATATACTTCAAAAATTTCAAATTGAAACTACCTAGTATCACTATATTGTAATTGTTTGTAAACACAAAGTTTAAAGTTGAGAATATTTTTTTGTGTATTATGAGTAAGTTGTCCAGTTATCTGAATTTCAGTTCAAAAATAAAGTCTACTAAGAATAGTTTAAAAAATAAATCTTATTTATGGCTATTTATTATGTAAAAATAATAATATACATAATTTTAAAAATATGAGATTAATGATAAAGAAATATATTTATGAGAGGATGGGAATTCTTTATTAACATGTAGTTCCATATCCGTACCAAAATTATAAATAAACTACACCTTCCCTCGCGTGAAAACAAACAGTGTTACAAAACTGTACACACAAACTAACCCAACTTACTAATAATTCATATTAGACATTAAAATTAGAGGGGGGAAAATTATTCAAAGGTATATTTTATTTACTAATAGAATTGATTTTTAGAATTGTAAAATGAAAAGTTATCTATAGTTTACCGGAAAACCTAATTTGATTTTCTTAAATTTATAGGGCCTGGGAGTATTTCATTAATAAAAAATTTAACTATCATAGGTTATCATCATTATCAAATTTGGGTGAAACTATGTTACACAATTTTTGGGCTGTGAGAATTTTTATAAGATATTTTCTATAAATCAAAGATTTTTTTTCCTTTTTTTATGGAAGTATTGATTTGCTCACGCCTTGTAATTAAAACATAATTTTTCCTATTTCTTCTTAAGCTCACCTTAGTACCCACCTCCTTGATAACCTATATATACTAACCTTCATCCACCGGTTTTTCTCACATTCATCTGCAATCTATTTTGCTCCTTTATATTCTGTTTTTTTCTATCTCCTATATATAGCTTCAACTTTCTATTCACATTTACAATTGGCCTCAAGCAATCAAGTGAGTGCTGATAACTTGGCTATTGTTCCTTATGAGGTCATGGAAGTGAATGCTCATAACTTGGCTATTGTTCCTTACAAGGTGATGGTTAAATTCAGCTAATATGCATGTATTTTTTAATGATTTTGTGGTCATGTAAATTTCTTTTCTGAACATTTTCTTGTGAAATCCTTCTCCTTGCAGCAAACTTTCTCCACCGTGTCCCAAGTTGTAGTGGCGGCAGAGCCTAAATGGTTCGTTTTTCGTGCTGATCTGGTAAATTTGAATCATCCATATAGTTTTATATTTTCAATTTGTATCAAACATTTGAATTCAATAGTTTCATTTAAAAGTTGAAATATATGTATAGGCTAGGAAGACATCAAGTGGTAGAAGGAGGTCCTTCCGAACAGCAAGAAAATCGGAGAATATTTCAATGGATCAATTTTCTCTCAACCTGCCCGAGGACTGTATGAAGTATCTTTCTTCTAAAGAACTGGTAAATAAATTCCAACACCTTTACATGCTTATAACAGACTAAAAAGAAATGGTTTTGTCTAATACTTGTTATACTCCTATGTGTGTGCTCGCAGACCCTGTTGGACTACAAGAATGAGACTAACTGTGCTCCCCATGGACTATGGTTCAACATTTCTTTTCGCTTGAAAGGCTGTCACTGTGAAAGACGTGTGCGTAAAACCAATCATCGAGTTGACAAGGTACCTTACATACTATTCTTTCTTTTACCTATCTTAAGCTAGATTCCAAGGTCTAATGATGCACTTACAATTTCCTGGTGATTTTGAATTTCATTTTCGATGCTGCACTTTTATCATGCGAATATGAAATTACGATCGCTCAAAGAGCTAATATTCTATGTCAAGTACCGATTCATGCCTTGTAAATCACAAGTGAAAGAAACCGAAAATATCCTTGACGTAATTTGAATATTTTGCTTAAATTCATTCCTTTAATCATAAAGTGTATCATGCCTCACTTACTCAAATCAATATTTGACACAAGGTTTAATAGATAGTGAATTATATAAATAGGGTACTCATTGTTATTAAGTTACACTAAAAGTGTTGTTCAGATTTTGTGTAATTGTAAGTAAAACCTGTATAGATATATTTATTTGGATACAGATGAACTCCTCCTTTGTGTAAGAAATTCCTTACATGTGGAGGAAGCTAAACCCAGTCCAAGCAGGAGTAGCTCTTACCTGGACCGTAAAGAACAAAAGCTTATGACCAGATTGAATCTGGAAAAGAGTATTATAGTCCAGGTGAACGAGCATATAAAAAGGCAGCTGCTTTGGACAAAGCACCGAACAAACCCAGCAGGTACAAATGGTAAATCCAAGTTTTTATATACATGTGGTGCGCGTGTGTGTTTATACATGACAACAATAATAGTTTTCTAGGTAATCCCTTTATTACATAAGTAAGAAGGGAATCAAAACTCTTACATTTTTTCTTCTATCACATTCATATGATTATTAATATTATTCAGAGTGCCTTATGACCTAAAGCATGTATACATCTGCAGGCAATCCCATTGGAGCTGAGAGTGGATAAAATGGATGGGAGCACCAACGGTGAATTTAGCATATATAGTGAAAACACACACTAACTTTGTATATTTTTTATACCAGTTCAATGTAAAAGAAAATATTGTATGTGATGACCTAATATACCATATTGAAATCAAAGGAATCATGGAATTAATCTTCATTTTTATATAGAAAGACCTAGTACTTTATCATCTTTAAATCTAATAAATAATGGGATTAATCTTCATTTATTTGTAGGCATATGTATTTTTTGTTCTTTTTTTAGTATAATAATTATGATTACTAATATACATTTTTATTTATATTGAAAAAGCTACACATAATTTTCCTCAAAAAAAATTCAAACAAAAAATTTACTTCACTTTATTTGTCTAAAAATTAATGTTTCATATGTACTATATATTTTTTTCAAAAAACTGTTGGTCCATAATAATGAAATAATGAATTTAACGAAAGAATCATAAATCATGTGTATGAGTTTCAAGAGAATTAGTTTTCTAAATTATTTACGAGAGTTTGTTACATTAATTAAACGTAATCTATGTCTGAAAAATACTATTTCATTTCCATGGAGTTAGTAGAGCGGTTCACCAAGATCTAACATGAAGCCGGATAAGTGAAATAACCATGTACTCTAATTTTACGAATTAACGTTATAAGTAAATGGATTGGATCAAAAATGAAGAGGACCTGAAGATGACCTGAATAAAAAAGACGGTTTTAGGTCAACCCATTTAAGCCGTAAATGACCGGTATACGAGTATTTTAAAAAACGGATGTTACTATATTTAATACACGCATATGTAGGCGTAACTGACCTAGAAGGTGTCAACATTGCCTTATTCCCCTCTTCGTTAAGATGTCGTCACACAATATCAAAGTATTGATTTGCTCACGCGTTGTAATTAAAACATAATTTTTCCTATTTTTTCTTAAGCTCATCTTAGTACCCACCTCCTTGATCACCTATATATACTAACTTTCATCAACCGTTTTTCCTCACATTCATCTCCAATCTATTTTGCTCCTTTATATCCGGCTTTTGTCTATCTCCGATATATAGCTTCAACTTTCTATTCACATTTACAAATGGCCTCAAGCAATCAAGTGAATGCTGATAACTTGGCTATTGTTCCTTATGAGGTGACTGATAACTTGGCTATTATTCCTCGAAGGTGATGGTTAACTTCAGCTAATATCCATGTATTTTTTAGTGATTTTGTGTTGTAAATTTCTTTTCTTAACATTTTCTTGTGAAATCCTTGCCCTTGCAGCAAACTTTCTCCACCGTGTCCCGCAGAACCTATATGGTTGGTTTTTCGTGCTGATCTGGTACATTTGAATCATACATTTAGTTTTATATTTCAATTTGTTTCAAACATTTTAATTCAATAGTTTCATAAATAAATAAATAAACATTTTAATTAAGTCGAGCACTTATGGTGTTGGATTAATAACATAAGTGCTCGACTTAAAAACATTTTCTCAACATATTTAAATCAAAGGAATCATGGGATTAATTTTTTGTATAGAAAGTTCTAGTTTACAATTTTTGAATCTAATAAATAATGGGATTAATCTTCATTTATTTGTAGGCATATGTATTTTTTGTTCTTTTATTAGTATATTAATTATAATTACTAATATATATATATATATTATTTATATTGAAAATTCTACACGTTATTTTTCTCAAAGTTTTTTTGAAATAAAAATTTTACTTCACTTTATTTGTCTAATAATTTATTTTTCATATGTACTATATATTTTTGTCAAAAAACTGTTGATCCATAATAATGAAATAATGTATCGAAGATTTTCGAAAGAATCATAAATCATGTTTATCAGTTTGAGGAGAATTAGTTTTCTAAATTATTTATGAAATTTTGTGACATTAATTAGACATAATCTACGTCTGAAAAATACTATTGCATTTTCATGGACTTAGTACAGCTATTCTCCACGATCTAACATAAAGCTGGATAAGTGAAATAACCTGCACTCTAATTTTACCGGATTAGTGAAATAACCTACACTCTAATTTTAGGAATTAACGCTATAAGTAAACGGATTGGGTAAAAAATGAAGAGGACCAGAAGATGAACCGAATAAAAAATATGATTTTAGGTCAACCCATTTTACTCGAATATGAATGGTAGATGATTATTTCAAAACTAACCTAAAAGGTGGTTTGAGAGCCAAAGGTTAGAACCTGGATCTTGGTTAGGATGTGGTTCTACAATTTGGAAGGTTTCCCTCGGTAACGACCGAAGATCAAACATGGTGCCTTGTGCCGAAACTCATCTTGAAAGGCAGCGGATTCTATAGAGTGAATCATGACGGTGCAAGATGCGGACAGATTAATTCGCATGTGTAAGACCATATTATTTGAGGTTCATGATTTGAAGGGAAGATTGTTGGTTAGTGTTGACCCAAATACCACATCAAAAAGATAATAAATAATTCATTTGTATAAAGAGAAGCCAATTAATTGTATTGTGAACCTTGGAAGAGAGGAAAGTACTAAAGGATATCGATTGTTTGATCCTAATGGAAAACACATTTGTATAAGTCGGGATGTTGTGTTTGAGGGGACTAAAACATGGCCCTGGAATGAGTTGGAAGATTGTGATATTGGGCGAGTGCAGCTCCCCATCCCAGAGTTAAATGACTGTACAGAGATACTCGAAGGTGATGAAGAAAATGAGAATGAGGAAACAAGTCAAGTCGAGACGAACACTCCAGCATCTGAATCTTCAGTGTCAAGGCTTCGCAGAGATGACTATGACGACAGTGTGGAACCAAAGAAAACCATACGTCTGAGTGATATATATAATGAAACCGAAGAGATTGTCCAGGATGAGGAATTGTTCATCATGGGGGTTGAAGAACCAGTGAACTACAAGCAAGCTGTTAAAGGTGAAAACTAGAGAAAGGCCATGAACAGTGAAATGGAATCGATTGAGGAAAACGGAACGTGGAAACTCACAAGTCTACCACCTGATCAAAAGGTCGTGGGTTTAAAGTGGATATTTAAGTTAAAAAAGGAAGCAGTAGGAAACATTATGAAGTATAAAGCACGATTGGTAGCAAAAGGCTACGTTCAAGAACATGGCGTGGATTTTGACGAAGTTTACGCCCCAGTAACTCGTTTGGAGACGGTGAGACTGCTACTCGCCTTAACAGCAAAATCAAATTGGCAGGTTCATCACCTTGACGTGAAAACAGCTTTTTTAAATGGAAATATAAAAGAAGATGGTTTTGTTTCACAACCTGAGAGGTTTGAAGTGACTGGACAGGAAAACAAGGTTTATAAGCTTGTAAAAGCACTGTATGGCTTGAGGCAGGCGCCTCGTGCGTGGTATGAAAAATTGAATGAATGCCATATAAGTCTTGGTTTTGTTAGATGTCCTTACGAACATGTTGTCTACAAGAAAGTCAGGAGAAGAGAGCATGATAGTTGTTATATATGTCGATGATCTCCTAATCATGGGCTCCAAGTTGTCAATGATAGAAGAGTTCAAGAAAGAGACGAGTCAAAAGTTTAAGATGAGCGACCTAGGAAAGTTGAATTACTACTTGGGAATAGAGGTTAAGCAGGGTGATGGAGTCATTGAACTTAAACAAACAGGTTATGCACGTAAAATATTAGAGAAGGCAAGATTGAGCAGCTGTAACCCTGCAAAGTATCCCATGGATTTGAAGGAGCAGATTTGCAAGGATGAAGGAGGTGAGCCTGTTAATCCCACTCAATATAAGAGCATGATAGGAGGGCTCTGGTACTTGGTAAATACACGACCTGACATTGCTTACTCGGTGGGAATACTGAGTAGATATATGGAGACTCCAACTCGACTTCACTTGAACGCTGTGAAACGGGTCATGAGCTATGTCAAAGGAACGCTACAGTACGGGTTAGTGTACACCAGGAACAGTGGAAATGACATCTTGACGGGGTTTTCAGACAGCGATTTGGCTAGAAATTTGGACGACCGATGAAGCACTGGAGGTATGGTCTTCTACCTCAATGAAAGTATAGTCACCTGGGTATCTCAAAAACAGAGATGCATTGCACTATCTTCGTGTGAAGTAGAATTTATGGCAGCAACATCTGCTGCTTGCCAGGGAATTTGGATATAAAATTTCTTGATGAGAATTATAGGTGGAGAAATGGGACCAGTTATTCTGTGTGTCGACAATAAATCGGCCATTGACTTAGCCAAAAATCCTATATTTTATGGAAGGAGTAAACATATTGATATAAGGTTTCACTTCATTCGAGAATGTGTTGAGCGAGGAGAAGTGGTGTTGAGGCACGTCAATAGCAGTGAACAAAGGGCATACATTATGACCAATGCACTGGCGATGTTCAAATTTGAGAAGATGAGAAATCTGTTGGGAGTAAAGGAGCTGTCAAAACATGTTTGAGCTTAATGGGGTGTTTGTTGGTTAATCTCAAACATGTTTATGTTTGTTTGTCTTAGTTATAGCATGCATGATTAGTTAGCTTCATTTGAATAAGTCATATAGGAGTTGCTATTTTGTAGGATCACGTACACTCACAAAATAAATGGTCAGGTAGTTCAGTTTCACTACGAGTTTGTTGGGAGTATGGCCTGGTTTGTAGGCATGTCTTTGTAGTGCATTTCCTCTCTATACGTATTGTTTTGCTTAATGAAAAATGCAGGTCTTTTGATAGGCAAAAACTCTGAGTGTTACTTCTATATTAAATAGTATATAGAGAGCATGGTTGGATAGCTCAAGTGGTTAAGAGTTTATCCTCTATCGTCCCTGATCCTGGGTTCGATTCTCGCTCACCCCTAGAATTTATGAGAACAGATACTCATTTATAAGCCTATAAGCCATATTTGTCAAAAAAATAGTATATATGTTGTAAATTTCACTAACAAATATAGCAACAAAGAGGCAAGTATATATAAAATTTAGCAAGTCCAGGCCAAGACCACAGTTAACAAAACAAAGCATGCATGTAAACAAAATTAGTAACTGAAATAACGAAGAGAAAAACGAAGATGTACCCGAAACCATAGCTTTCAAATGTTATTAAAAATAATGGTGCACATATACAAAACGCCAAGAAAATACGA
Organism: Apium graveolens; assembly: GCF_009905375.1. Taxonomy (NCBI): domain Eukaryota; kingdom Viridiplantae; phylum Streptophyta; class Magnoliopsida; order Apiales; family Apiaceae; genus Apium; species Apium graveolens. Next base: position 316,227,452 of record NC_133648.1, read on the forward strand.
TCACAGTTGAGTCACCAGGCCTTACTCGAAGCCCTGGCTGCTCTTGAAGAGAATATTGCCCCTACCTGCTTCGTTTGGGATGCGTGCAATATATCCACCAGGATAAAACAGCTTAGAGTTTTTGTTAACAACAGCAACAAAACCTCCACCTCGACGTGCATCTCAGTCGCCGGAAAACTAAACTAACAGCACCTCGAACTTGTGTTTTTGGGAGAGAAATGCAGAGAGGAAGAAGAGAAGGAGAATGTTGTGTGGTGTGTAAAATACATTCACTTTAGCCTCTATTTATAAGAGAGGAAAAGTGAAACTGTCCACACACTTAATGTCTGAATTAAACTGCTCCATTAATTAAAAAAATCAAGACTGATCCGATTTTGAATTTAAATTATTTTTAACAGCTTTTCAATTAACACCCACATTATTATCAGAATATATCAGTTACAGATCAGATTATATATTCATGTCCAGGTTCAGTGAATTAGACTAAGCCCACGAACCCAGCCCAATAATTATAATAATAATAATAATAATCCAGTCACTAATAAATAAATTTGAATTAAAATTAATTCTCAAATAAATAAAATCCTCGCCCAGGCTGCCTCGTGTACGCGAGAAGCAGAGACATTCGCCCAAATCGCCCTTCAACCCGACCCGACCCGACCCAGTGTGTGGCGTGGCGGGGCGGGACGGCAGCGGCGTGTGTGTGTGTGTGTGCGCGCGAGTGAAGCACACAACAACATAATGGACCATCACACACCTTAGTAGTTGTGTACTACTCATGTGTATGATACCATATAAAGCACACAACCCCCTTTATTTATTTCAATGTGGGACAAACATTCTCAAAAATTTCAAGTTTTTCCAAGCTACTTTCAACTCTCATTTCATATGGATTTCATTCAGAAAATTCTTAAAACCATACATGAAAATTTAAGTTCAAATATCATTGAACAATTTCCAATCATTAGATTTTAGGATTAACATCAAGAACATAATTAAATTAAGCTCTAAAATCCTAATTTTCTAACAATCCCCCACAAATCCATACAGATATGCGATTAATTTTCCATCATGACTTATTTTTCAGATTCGGTACCCTTCCAGGTTTGAACCCTTCTAATTCCTCTACTTCAATGGCTATCGGATTCAGATGGAATGTTTCACCTTGAATCTTAATACGTTTAGTATAACCATATTCCTTAGACAATGACAAGTCAAAGGCTATGGTGCCAATCTACGGCTTTGAGATATTAATGGTCATGTCTCGATCCTGTTCGTCGAATGCTTCAAGGATTAACCCTATCCTCTAATTGCAACCACACAATTACATTCGCTTAGCTGGGCATCTCCAGAGATATATTGCCTCTATCTCGTCAAATGACTTGACCCCATTCAGAGTTTTAACACTCTTGCTTTTCTAGCAATGTCAGTACCTTCTAGGTTTACAGGGGATAGACTCAGATACTATAGTATCATCTATGTAGCAAAGGTACTCTCAATTCATCCTTACAGCTTGTTATTACCCATTGAATACACTTCGAGGGATCTCATCTCATGTGTATTGGGTTCCCACTGTTGATGAATTATGATGGGTTGACAGTCCCATCCCCAACCTTGACTTCAGGACCATTGCAGTTTCCAGTCCTTTAGTAAGAGGATCAGCTATATTATTCTGAGTTCCTATGAACTCTATAGACATGATCCTATCAGTCACTAAACCCCTTATAGAATTGAGTCTAACTTGGATGTGTATCTTAGTTTTAGCATTATGCTTTTTACTGCTAATCTTGTCGATAGTTGTTCGACTATCACAGTGAATAGCAATAGCAGGAAGCGGTCTGCTTACTACAGATATCGCATACATAAGTCTGTATAACCATTCAGCCTCCGTCCCTGTGACATCAAGTGCACACAACTCAGCCTCAAAAGTAGACCGAGTAACTATAGTCAGTCTGCTTGACTTCCAGGATATTGTTCCACCAGCCAAGGTGAACACGTATCCAGTCACTCCATTGGAACCAGAGAATCTCCTGTACCCTTCAAGCATACCAGGGAATCTCATGTAGTGTAAACTAAGGTACATTGTGCCTTTTAGATATCTAAGTACTCTATCAAGAGCATCCCAATGAGTTCTGTTTGGACAGCTTGTATATCTAGCCAACTTAGAAACAGAATATAAAATATCTGGTCTATTACAGTGAGCAAGATACTGCAAGCTCCCAATAATCTGAGAATACCTTAACTGAAACACAGGCACTCCTGAACTATTCTTGACAAGGGCGACTTTCGAATCATAGGGTGTACTAGCGATTCTACACTGTGTATAACCATATTTCTCAAGTATAGATTTCTCTATATAATGAGATTGAGTCAAGGTTATTCTTTCAGTGGACTAATCATTTTGATTCCAAGAATCACACTTGCCTCACCCATATCCTTAATTTCAAAATGCCTTTTTAAGATTTCTTTAGTCTCATTAATAATCTCAATATTCGTTCCAAACACTAAAATGTCATCCACATATAGGCATAAAATAACACACTCATTACCTTTAACATTAGTGTAGACACGCTTATCACTTTCATTAATCTTATAACTGAAAGGCAAAATAGTTTCATCAAACTTTTTATGCCAATCTATTGGAGTTTGTTTCAAGCCATAGATAGACTTGATCAACTTACATACTTTCCTTTCATTGCCAGATGCAACAAATCCCTCAGGCTGATCCATATAAATCTCTTCTTCAAGTTTACCATGAAGAAAAGCCGTCTTTATATCCATCTGATGGATGATAAGACCATGGACTGAAGCCAATGATATAAGCATTGGGATTGTTACCATTCTTGCAACCGGAGAGTATGTACCAAAGTACATGAAAACGTGTTGGAGTCGAAGTACAGGAAAATCAAAATCAATGACCTAGCAATGTTAAAACAAGTGAGACTAATCCAAGTGTTCACTTGTTTTATTAGAATGGACAATTTTAGTATGGACAATTTGTGAGGTTTGCTCATGTGTGTCAATGATTTACCATGTATGGTTAGTGAAAAACTTATGCTTAAAGTAATTAGTACATGACTCTACAGAAGTACCACATAATTGATGGTTTTATGTAAATAAGACCATATAATATAATATATGTTTACAGGATAAATGCATAAATGCTGCTGATAACTAGAGAAGGTATATACTTCAAAAATTTGAAATGAAACTACCTAGTATCACTATATTGTAATTGTTTATAAACACAAAGTGTAAAGTTGAGAATATTTTTTTATGTATTCTGAGTAAGTTGTCCAGTTTTCTGAATTTCATTTCAAAAATAAAGTCTACTAAGAATATTTTAAAAAATAAATCTTATTAATGGCTATTTATTATGTAAAAATAATAATATACATAATTTTAAAAATATGATATTAATAATAAAAAAAATACATTTATAATTTTCAGAGGATGGGAATTCTTTATTAACATGTAGTTCCATATTCGTACCAAAATTATAAATAGACTACACATTCCCTTGGGTAAAAACAAACAGTGAAACAAAACTGTACACATAAACTAACCCAACTTACTAATAATTCATATTAGACATTAAAATTAGAGGGGGAAAACCTTATAGAATTGATTTTTAGAACTTTAAAATGAAAAGTTATCTATAGTTTACGGGAAAACCTAATTTGACTTTTTTAAATTTATAAGGCCTAGGAGTATTTCATTAATAAAAAATTAACTATCATATGTTATCATCATTATCAATTTTCAGTGAAACTATGTTACACAATTTTTGGGTTGTGATAATTTTTATAAGATATTTTCTATAAATCAAAGATTTTTTTCCTTTTTTGTATGGAAGTTTTGATTTTCTCAAGCATTGTAATTAAAACATAATTTTTCCTATTTTTTCTTAAGCGCACCTTAGTACCTACTAGTCCCTTAACAATATAGCAAGAATTATAGAACGGGGGTTGAATGGAATTCTTGAACCTTTTTCTTAAAATAAAATTGTTCAAACTCGAATATAAATATAAGTGTATTGATTAGCACAATGCGGAATAAAAACTTAAGTGAACCAAAACACAAGTAATTAAAAACAAGAGTCTTTATAAACTTTCTGGTGGATTTAAACAATTCTAGCAGAGATATATATTATATCGAGAGAACTCTGTGTATACATATGATTATTATTATTATTCAGAGTGCGTTATGACCTAAAGCATGTATACATCTGCAGGCAATCCCATTGGAGCTGAGAGTGGATAAAATGGATGGGAGCACCAACTGTGAATTTAGCATATATAGTGAAAACACACACTAACTTTGTATATTTTTTATACCAGTTCAATGTAAAAGAAAATATTGTATGTGATGACCTAATATACCATATTGAAATCAAAGGAATCATGGAATTAATCTTCATTTTTGTATAGAAAGACCTAGTACTTTATCATCTTTAAATCTAATAAATAATGGGATTAATCTTCATTTAATTGTAGGCATATGTATTTTTTGTTCTTTTTTTAGTATAATAATTATGATTACTAATATACATTTTTATTTATATTGAAAAAGCTACACATAATTTTCCTCAAAAAAAATTCAAACAAAAAATTTACTTCACTTTATTTGTCTAAAAATTAATGTTTCATATGTACTATATATTTTTTTCAAAAAACTGTTGGTCCATAATAATGAAATAATGAATTTAACGAAAGAATCATAAATCATGTTTCCAAGTTTCAAGAAAATTAGTTTTCTAAATTATTTACGAGAGTTTGTTACATTAATTAAAAGTAATCTATGTCTGAAAAATATACTATTGCATTTCCATGGAGTTAGTAGAGCGGTTCACCAAGATCTAACATGAAGCCCGATAAGTGAAATAACCATGTACTCTAATTTTACGAATTAACGTTATAAGTAAATGGATTGGATCAAAAATGAAGAGGACCTGAAGATGACCTGAATAAAAAAGACGATTTTAGGTCAACCTATTTAAGTCGTATATGACCAGTAAACGAGTATTTCAAAAAATGGATGCTACTATATTTAATACACTCATATGTAGGCGTAACTGACCTAGAAGGTGGTTTGAAAGCCAAAGGTTTGAACTTGGATCTGGATCTTGGGGAATAATAGGATGTGGTTGTACAATTTGGAAGGTTCAGCTCGGTGACGACTGGAGATCTATCATGGTGCCTTGTGCCGAAACTCTTAATAATCATATGAATGTGGTGCAGAGTGAATCATGACGGTGCAAAATGCAGATAGATTAATCTCATGTGTAAGACCATGTTATTTATGGTTCACGATTTGAAGGGAGGATCATTGTTTAGTCTCAACCCAAATACTACATCTGATTGATAAGATATAATTCATTTTTAAAGAGAGAAGCCACTTAATTGTAGTATTAATATAAGACCATTTGGGACATTTCGAAAATAAATCTGTGCGGGCTCGACTTAAAGCTAAAAATATTTTACTAATGTGAAGTTAATGCATGCTTAGAAATCCAACACCATAAGTGTGTGACTTAATTTATTAAATCGTTTTTTTGTTTAATAATATGCATATTGAGAATATGGGTAAACATATCATTAGAACGAAACTTGTTCGAGTAGAAGTACATGAAAATCAAAATCAATGACCTAGCAATGTTAAAACAAGTGAATGACAATTTGTGAGGTTTGCTCATGTGCTTCAATGATTTACCATGTATGCTTAGTGAAAAACTTGTGCTTAAAGTAATTAGTACATGACTCTACAGAAGTACCACATAATTGATGGTTTTATGTAAATGAGCCCATCTAAAATAATATATGTTTACAGGATAAATGCATAAATGTTGCAGATAACTAGAGAAGGTATATATGTATAATATAGAGTAAAGTTCTATGGAGTCCACCTTTTAATTGGAGTCCTCGGAGTCCATCTATGTTCTGCAAATAAAATATTATCTAAAACGTGTTATCTTGCAAAACATGTTTTACAAATATCATTATTTCAATAAAATCATGCAAATCTCATATATTTACAACTACAATATGTATGTTCTGCAACATGAAAATTTATGTTCTGCAAACTAACCATGTTTTGTAGAATAATATATTTTGCAACGTTCTATTTGTAAAATCTATGCAATCGGCAAGATTTTCAATAAAATTGTGATATTTGTAGAATATCATTCGAAAAATAATACGTTTTCCATCAATTTAAGCTATATTTTACGTGCAGAACATATATGAACTCCAAGGACTCCAAGGACTCCAATCAAATAGAGGACTCCATAGAACCTAACTACATATACTTCAAAAATTTCAAATTAAAACTACCTAGTATCACTAGATTGTAATTGTTTGTAAACACAAAGTGTAAAGTTGAGAATATTTTTTTGTGTATTATGAGTAAGTTGTCCAGTTATCTGAATTTCAGTTCAAAAATAAAGTCTACTAAGAATAGTTTAAAAAATAAATCTTATTTATGGCTATTTATTATGTAAAAATAATAATATACATAATTTTAAAAATATGAGATTAATGATAAAGAAATACATTTATCATGTTGAGAGGTTGGGAATTCTTTATTAACATGTAGTTCCATATCCGTACCAAAATTATAAATAAACTACACCTTCCCTCAGGTAAAAACAAACAGTGTTACAAAACTTTACACACAAACTAACCCAACTTACTAATAATTCATATTAGACATTAAAATTAGAGGGGAAAAAATTGTTCAAAGGTATATTTTATTTACTAATAGAATTAATTTTTAGAATTGTAAAATGAAAAGTTATCTATAATTTACCGGAAAACCTAATTTGATTTTTTTAACTTTATAGGGCCTCAGAGTATTTCATTAATAAAAAATTTAACTATCATAGGTTATCATCATTATCAAATTTGGGTGAAACTATGTTACACAATTTTTGGGCTGTGAGAATTTTTATAAGATATTTTCTATAAATCAAAGATTTTTTTTCCTTTTTTTATGGAAGTATTGATTTGCTCACGCCTTGTAATTAAAACATAATTTTTCCTATTTCTTCTTAAGCTCACCTTAGTACCCACCTCCTTGATCACCTATATATACTAACCTTCATCCACCCGTTTTTCTCACATTCATCTGCAATCTATTTTGCTCCTTTATATTCTGTTTTTTTCTATCTCCTATATATAGCTTCAACTTTCTATTCACATTTACAAATGGCCTCAAGCAATCAAGTGAATGCTGATAACTTGGCTATTGTTCCTTATGAGGTCATGGAAGTGAATGCTCATAACTTGGCTATCGTTCCTTACAAGGTGATGGTTAAATTCAGCTAATATGCATGTATTTTTTAATGATTTTGTGGTCATGTAAATTTCTTTTGTGAACATTTTCTTGTGAAATCCTTGCCCTTGCAGCAAACTTTCTCCACCTTATCCCAAGTTGTAGTGGCGGCAGAGCCTATATCGTTCGTTTTTCGTGCTGATCTGGTAAATTTGAATCATCCATATAGTTTTATATTTTCAATTTGTATCAAACATTTGAATTCAATAGTTTCATTTAAAAGTTGAAATATATGTATAGGCTAGGAAGACATCAAGTGGTAGAAGGAGGTCCTTCCCAACAGCAAGAAAATCGGAGAATATTTCAATGGATCAATTTTCTCTCGACCTGCCCGAGGACTGTATGAAGTATCTTTCTTCTAAAGAACAGGTAAATAAATTCCAACACCTTTACATGCTTATAACAGACTAAAAAGAAATGGTTTTGTCTAATACTTGTTATACTCCTATGTGTGTGCTAGCAGACACTGTTGGACTACAAGAATGAGACTAACTGTGCTCCCCATGGACTATGGTTCAACATTTCTTTTCGCTTGAAAGGCTGGCAATGTGAAAGACGTGTGCGTAAAACCAATCATCGAGTTGACAAGGTACCTTACATACTATTCTTTCTTTTACCTATCTTAAGCTAGATTCCAAGGTCTAATGATGCACTTACAATTTCCTCGTGATTTTGAATTTCATTTTCGGTGCAGCACTTTTATCATGCGAATATGAAATTACGATCGCTCAAAGAGCTAATATTCTATGTCAAGTACGGATTCATGCCTTGTAAATCACAAGTGAAAGGAACCGAAAATATCCTTGAGGTAATTTGAATATTTTGCTTAAATTCATTCGTTTAATCATAAAGTGTATCATGCCGCACTTACTCAAATCAATATTTGACACAAGGTTTAATAGATAGTGAATTATATAAATAGGGTACTCATTGTTATTAAGTTACACTAAAAGTGTTGTTCAGATTTTGTGTAATTGTAAGTAAAACCTGTATAGATATATTTATTTGGATACAGATGAACTCCTCCTTTGTGTAAGAAATTCCTTACATGTGCAGGAAGCTAAACCCAGTCCAAGCAGGAGTAGCTCTTACCTGGACCGTAAAGAACAAGAGCTTATGACCAGATTCAATCTGGAAAAGAGTATTATAGTCCAGGTGAACGAGCATATAAAAAGGCAGCTGCTTTGGACAAAGCACCGGGCAAAGCCAGCAGGTACAAATGGTAAATCCAAGTTTTTATATACATGTGGTGCGCGTGTGTGTTTATACATGACAACAATAATAGTTTTCTAGGTAATCCCTTTATTACATAAGTAAGAAGGGAATCAAAACTCTTACATTTTTTCTTCTATCACATTCATATGATTATTAATATTATTCAGAGTGCCTTATGACCTAAAGCATGTTTACATCTGCAGGCAATCCCATTGGAGCTGAGAGTGGATAAAATGGATGGGAGCACCAACTGTGAATCTAGCATATATAGTGAAAACACACAGTAACTTTGTATATTTTTTATACCAGTTCAATGTAAAAGAAAATATTGTATGTGATGACCTAATATACCATATTGAAATCAAAGGAATCATGGAATTAATCTTCATTTTTGTATAGAAAGGCCTAGTACTTTATCATCTTTAAATCTAATAAATAATGGGATTAATCTTCATTTATTGTAGGCATATGTATTTTTTGTTCTTTTTTTAGTATAATAATTATGATTACTAATATACATTTTTATTTATATTGAAAAAGCTACACATAATTTTCCTCAAAAAAAATTCAAACAAAAAATTTACTTCACTTTATTTGTCTAAAAATTAATGTTTCATATGTACTATATATTTTTTTCAAAAAACTGTTGGTCCATAATAATGAAATAATGAATTTAACGAAAGAATCATAAATCATGTTTCTAAGTTTCAAGAGAATTAGTTTTCTAAATTATTTACGAGAGTTTGTTACATTAATTAAACGTAATATATGTGTGAAAAATACTATTGCATTTTCCATGGAGTTAGTAGAGCGGTTCACCAAGATCTAACATGAAGCCCGATAAGTGAAATAACCATGTACTCTAATTTTACAAATTAACTTTATAAATAAATGGATTGGATCAAAAATGAAGAGGACCTGAAGATGACCTGAATAAAAAAGACGGTTTTAGGTCAACCCATTTAAGTCGTATATGACCCGTATACGAGTATTTCAAAAAACGGATGCTACTATATTTAATACACTCATATGTAGGCGTAACTGACCTAGAAGGTGGTTTGAAAGCCAAATGTTTGAACTTGGATCTGGATCTTGGGGAGTAATAGGATGTGGTTGTACAATTTGGAAGGTTCAGCTCGGTGACGACTAGAGATCTATCATGGTTCCTTGTGCCGAAACTCTTCCCCAAAGGCAGCCCGTGGTGCAGAGTGAATCATGATGGTGCAAGATGCCGATAGATTAATCGCATGTGTAAGACCATGTTATTTGTGGTTCATGATTTTAAATGAGGATCATTCTTTAGTGTCAATCCAAATACTACATCTGATTGATAAGATATAATTCATTTGTAAAGAGAGAAGCCACTTAATTGTAGTATTAATATAAGACCATTTGGGACATTTCGAAAATAAATCTGCGCGGGCTCGACTTAAACCCGAAAAATATTTTACTAATGTAGAGTTAATGCATGCTTAGAAATCCAACACCATAAGTACGTGACTTAATTTATTAAATCGTTTTTTTTTGTTTAATAATATTCATATCTCAATATGGGTAAACATATCATTAGAACGAAACTTGTTTGAGTAGAAGTACATGAAAATCAAAATCAATGACCTAGCAATGTTAAAACAAGTGAGACTAATCCAAGTGTTCACTTGTTTTATTAGTATGGACAATTTGTGAGGTTTGCTCATGTGCTTCAATGATTTACCACGTATGCTTAGTGAAAAACTTGTGGTTAAAGTAATTAGTACATGACTCTACAGAATTACCACATAATTGATGGTTTTATGTAAATGAGACCATCTAAAATAATATATGTTTACAGGATAAATGCATAAATGTTGCAGATAACTAGAGAAGGTATATATGTATATATACTTCAAAAATTTCAAATTGAAACAACCTAGTATCACTATATTGTAATTGTTTGTAAACACAAATTGTAAAGTTGAGAATAATTTTTTGTGTATTATGAGTAAGTTGTCCAGTTATCTGAATTTCAGTTCAAAAATAAAGTCTACTAAGAATAGTTTAAAAAATAAATCTTATTTATGGCTATTTATTATGTAAAAATAATAATATACATAATTTTAAAAATATGAGATTAATGATAAAGAAATACATTTATCATGTTGAGAGGATGGGAATTCTTTATTAACATGTAGTTCCATATCCGTACCAAAATTATAAATAAACTACACCTTCCCTCGCGTAAAAATAAACAGTGTTACAAAACTGTACACACAAACTAACCCAACTTACTAATAATTCATATTAGACATTAAAATTAGAGGGGGGAAAATTATTCAAAGGTATATTTTATTTACTAATAGAATTGATTTTAGAATTGTAAAATGAAAAGTTATCTATAGTTTACCGGAAAACCTAATTTGATTTTTTTAAATTTATAGGGCCCGGGAGTATTTCATTAATAAAAAATTTAACTATCATATGTTATCATCATTATCAAATTTGGGTGAAACTATGTTACATAATTTTTGGGCTGTGAGAATTTTTATAAGATATTTTCTATAAATCAAAGATTTTTTTTCCTTTTTTTATGGAAGTATTGATTTGCTCACGCCTTATAATTAAAACATAATTTTTCCTATTTCTTCTTAAGCTCACCTTAGTACCCACCTCCTTGATCACCTATATACTAACCTTCATCCACCGTTTTTTCTCACATTCATGTGCAATCTATTTTGCTCCTTCATATTCTGCTTTTTTCTATCTCCGATATATAGCTTCAACTTTCTATTCACATTTACAAATGGCCTCAAGCAATCAAGTGAATGCTGATAACTTTGCTATTGTTCCTTATGAGGTCATGGAAGTGAATGCTCGGCTATTGTTCCTTACAAGGTGATGGTTAAATTCAGCTAATATGCATGTATTTTTTAATGATTTTGTGGTCATGTAAATTTCTTTTCTGAACATTTTCTTGTGAAATCTTTGCCCTTGCAGCAAACTTTCTCCACCGTGTCCCAAGTTGTAGTGGCGGCAGAGCCTATATCGTTCGTTTTTCATGCTGATCTGGTAAATTTTGTTGGAAAAACTTAGAGAAAAAAGAAGACACCTACATTTTTGAAGAGAACTTGTACTGCTATATTTCTTGTTTTCTTTTCCTCCTGTAAAACTAAGGTAAACTAGCCATTATATATGTTTTACAAACATATTAAAACTAACTACTACTAAAACTAACCACTACTAATTAATGGGTAAATTACATGTCCGTAATTTACTCCATAACTCCACTAGCCCACTACTAAACAATTCTAAAATAATATTTTTCTCTAATAATTAATCTATTGCTAAATATCAAATAATTAAATAAACAAATAATTAATAACTAAATTTAAGATTATTCCAACATTCACCCCCATAATCTTAAATTTACGAAGCACTTTCTCTTCGCCTGTGATGCACTTCTCACCACCATCAATTTTGATGCACTATCTCATCAAAAACACTTTGGAGCACTTTCTCTCCAAAAACACTTTGAAGCACTTTCTCTCCACAACTCTAAAGGAGTGGTTCTCCCTCGATCAATTGTGCCATCCTTTCTTCATCATTCTGAAATCTACAATTCTTTGTCAGATGCCCATATTTTTTGCATTTGTAACATTGTGGCTTTCCTTTGTACCAGCAGTCTTTTCCTTCATGTTCCATCTTATGACAATGGTTGCATTGAACTTTGTTACATGTACCTTTTGAGGATGAAGCTTTAGCTAATAGCAGTCCCTCATTTTTTCCTCCAATTTCTTCCTCCCTCATTGATCTCCTTTGGATAATGGAATAGAGACGGAGAAATTGTTTGATGCCATGGAAAATATTAAGGATAATATATATATATATGTATATATATGTATATGTGTATTTTTAGAAGAGTTTTATAAGCCCTGGATCATATGGCTCTGATACCAATGTTGGAAAAACTTAGAGAAAAAAGAAGACACCTACATTTTTGAAGAGAACTTGTACTGCTATATTTCTTGTTTTCTTTTCCTCCTGTAAAACTAAGGTAAACTAGCCATTATATATGCTTTACAAACATATTAAAACTAACTACTACTAAAACTAACCACTACTAATTAATGGGTAAATTACATGTCCATAATTTACTCCATAACTCCACTAGCCCACTACTAAACAATTCTAAAATAATATTTTTCTCTAATAATTAATCTATTGCTAAATATCAAATAATTAAATAAACAAATAATTAATAACTAAATTTAAGATTATTCCAACAAATTTGAATCATACATATAGTTTTATATTTTCAATTTGTATCAAACATTTTAATTCAATAGTTTCATTTAAAAGTTGAAATATATGTATAGGCTAGGAAGACGTCAAGTGGTAGAAAGAGGTCCTTCCGAACAGCAAGAAAATCCGAGAATATTTCAATGGATCAATTTTCTCTCAACCTGCCCGAGGACTGTATGAAGTATCTTTCTTCTAAAGAACAGGTAAATAAATTCCAACACCTTTACATGCTTATAACAGACTAAAAAGAAATGGTTTTGTCTAATACTTGTTATACTCCTATGCGTGTGCTAGCGGACACTGTTGGACTACAAGAATGAGACTAACTGTGCTCCCCATGGACTATGGTTCAACATTTCTTTTCGCTTGAAAGGCTGGCAATGTGAAAGACGCGTGCGTAAAACCAATCATCGTATTGACAAGGTACCTTACATACTATTCTTTCTTTTACCTATCTTAAGCTAGATTCCAAGGTCTAATGATGCACTTACAATTTCCTCGTGATTTTGAATTTCATTTTCGGTGCAGAACTTTTATCATGCGAATATGAAATTACGATCGCTCAAAGAGCTAATATTCTATGTCAAGTACGGATTCATGCCTTGTAAATTACAAGTGAAAGGAACCTAAAATATCCTTGAGGTAATTTGAATATTTTGCTTAAATTCATTCCTTTAATCATAAAGTGTATCATGCCTCACTTACTCAAATCAATATTTGACACAAGGTTTAATAGATAGTGAATTATATAAATAGGGTACTCATTGTTATTAAGTTACACTAAAAGTGTTGTTGAGATTTTGTGTAATTGTAAGTAAAACGTGTATAGATATATTTATTTGGATACAGATGAACTCCTCCTTTGTGTAAGAAATTCCTTACATGTGGAGGAAGCTAAACCCAGTCCAAGCAGGAGTAGCTCTTACCTGGACCGTAAAGAACAAGAGCTTATGACCAGATTGAATCTGGAAAAGAGTATTATAGTCCAGGTGAACGAGCATATAAAAAGGCAGCTGCTTTGGACAAAGCACCGAACAAACCCAGCAGGTACAAATGGTAAATCCAAGTTTTTATATACATGTGGTGCGCGTGTGTGTTTATACATGACAAAAATAATAGTTTTCTAGGTAATCCCTTTATTACATAAGTAAGAAGGGAATCAAAACTCTTACATTTTTTCTTCTATCACATTCATATGATTATTAATATTATTCAGAGTGCCTTATGACCTAAAGCATGTATACATCTGCAGGCAATCCCATTGGAGCTGAGAGTGGATAAAATGGATGGGAGCACCAACGGTGAATTTAGCATATATAGTGAAAACACACACTAACTTTGTATATTTTTTATACCAGTTCAATGTAAAAGAAAATATTGTATGTGATGACCTAATATACCATATTGAAATCAAAGGAATCATGGAATTAATCTTCATTTTTATATAGAAAGACCTAGTACTTTATCATCTTTAAATCTAATAAATAATGGGATTAATCTTCATTTATTTGTAGGCATATGTATTTTTTGTTCTTTTTTTAGTATAATAATTATGATTACTAATATACGTTTTTATTTATAATGAAAAAGCTACACATAATTTTCCTCAAAAAAAATTCAAACAAAAAATTTACTTCACTTTATTTGTCTAAAAATTAATGTTTCATATGTACTATATATTTTTTTCAAAAAACTGTTGGTCCATAATAATGAAGTAATGAATTTAACGAAAGAATCATAAATCATGTGTATGAGTTTCAAGAGAATTAGTTTTCTAAATTATTTACGAGAGTTTGTTACATTAATTAAACGTAATCTATGTCTGAAAAATACTATTTCATTTCCATGGAGTCAGTAGAGCGGTTCACCAAGATCTAACATGAAGCCGGATAAGTGAAATAACCATGTACTCTAATTTTACGAATTAACGTTATAAGTAAATGGATTGGATCAAAAATGAAGAGGACCTGAAGATGACCTGAATAAAAAAGACGGTTTTAGGTCAACCCATTTAAGTCGTAAATGACCGGTATACGAGTATTTCAAAAAACGGATGTTACTATATTTAATACACGCATATGTAGGCGTAACTGACCTAGAAGGTGTCAACATTGCCTTATTCCCCTCTTCGTTAAGATGTCGTCACACAATATCAAAGTATTGATTTGCTCACGCGTTGTAATTAAAACATAATTTTTCCTATTTTTTCTTAAGCTCATCTTAGTACCCACCTCCTTGATCACCTATATATACTAACTTTCATCCACCGTTTTTCCTCACATTCATCTCCAATCTATTTTGCTCCTTTATATTCGGCTTTTGTCTATCTCCAATATATAGCTTCAACTTTCTATTCACATTTACAAATGGCCTCAAGCAATCAAGTGAATGCTGATAACTTGGCTATTGTTCCTTATGAGGTGACTGATAACTTGGCTATTATTCCTCGAAGGTGATGGTTAACTTCAGCTAATATCCATGTATTTTTTAGTGATTTTGTATTGTAAATTTCTTTTCTTAACATTTTCTTGTGAAATCCTTGCCCTTGCAGCAAACTTTCTCCACCGTGTCCCAAGTTTAGTGGCCGCAGAACCTATATGGTTGTTTTTCGTGCTGATCTGGTACATTTGAATCATACATTTAGTTTTATATTTCAATTTGTTTCAAACATTTTAATTCAATAGTTTCAGAAAATAAATAAATAAACATTTTAATTAAGTCGAGCACTTATGGTGTTGGATTAATAACATAAGTGCTCGACTTAAAAACATTTTCTCAACATATTTAAATCAAAGGAATCATGGGATTAATTTTTTGTATAGAAAGTTCTAGTTTACAATTTTTAAATCTAATAAATAATGGGATTAATCTTCATTTATTTGTAGGCATATGTATTTTTTGTTCTTTTATTAGTATATTAATTATAATTACTAATATATATATATATATATATTATTTATATTGAAAATTCTACACGTTATTTTTCTCAAAGTTTTTTTGAAATAAAAATTTTACTTCACTTTATTTGTCTAATAATTTATTTTTCATATGTACTATATATTTTTGTCAAAAAACTGTTGATCCATAATAATGAAATAATGTATCGAAGATTTTCGAAAGAATCATAAATCATGTTTATCAGTTTGAGGAGAATTAGTTTTCTAAATTATTTATGAAATTTTGTGACATTAATTAGACATAATCTACGTCTGAAAAATACTATTGCATTTTCATGGACTTAGTACAGCTATTCTCCACGATCTAACATAAAGCTGGATAAGTGAAATAACCTGCACTCTAATTTTACCGGATTAGTGAAATAACCTACACTCTAATTTTAGGAATTAACGCTATAAGTAAACGGATTGGGTAAAAAATGAAGAGGACCAGAAGATGAACCGAATAAAAAATATGATTTTAGGTCAACCCATTTTACTCGAATATGAATGGTAGATGATTATTTCAAAATATGGATGCTACTATATTTAATACACTCATATGTAGGCGTAACTAACCTAAAAGGTGGTTTGAGAGCCAAAGGTTAGAACCTGGATCTTGGTTAGGATGTGGTTCTACAATTTGGAAGGTTTCCCTCGGTAACGACCGAAGATCAAACATGGTGCCTTGTGCCGAAACTCATCTTGAAAGGCAGCGGATTCTATAGAGTGAATCATGACGGTGCAAGATGCGGACAGATTAATTCGCATG
Source organism: Apium graveolens (assembly GCF_009905375.1). Classification (NCBI taxonomy): domain Eukaryota; kingdom Viridiplantae; phylum Streptophyta; class Magnoliopsida; order Apiales; family Apiaceae; genus Apium; species Apium graveolens. The sequence goes on from NC_133648.1 coordinate 316,243,985, forward strand.
TGTAAGACCATATTATTTGAGGTTCATGATTTGAAGGGAAGATTGTTGGTTAGTGTTGACCCAAATACCACATCAAAAAGATAATAAATAATTCATTTGTATAAAGAGAAGCCAATTAATTGTGTTGTGAACCTTGGAAGAGAGGAAGGTACTAAAGGATATCGATTGTTTGATCCTAATGGAAAACACATTTGTATAAGTCGGGATGTTGTGTTTGAGGGGACTAAAACATGGCCCTGGAATGAGTTGGAAGATTGTGATATTGGGCGAGTGCAGCTCCCCATCCCAGAGTTAAATGACTGTACAGAGATACTCGAAGGTGATGAAGAAAATGAGAATGAGGAAACAAGTCAAGTCGAGACGAACACTCCAGCATCTGAATCTTCAGTGTCAAGGCTTCGCAGAGATGACTATGACGACAGTGTGGAACCAAAGAAAACCATGCGTCTGAGTGATATATATAATGAAACCGAAGAGATTGTCCAGGATGAGGAATTGTTCATCATGGGGGTTGAAGAACCAGTGAACTACAAGCAAGCTGTTAAAGGTGAAAACTAGAGAAAGGCCATGAACAGTGAAATGGAATCGATTGAGGAAAACGGAACGTGGAAACTCACAAGTCTACCACCTGATCAAAAGGTCGTGGGTTTAAAGTGGATATTTAAGTTAAAAAAGGAAGCAGTAGGAAACATTATGAAGTATAAAGCACGATTGGTAGCAAAAGGCTACGTTCAAGAACATGGCGTGGATTTTGACGAAGTTTACGCCCCAGTAACTCGTTTGGAGACGGTGAGACTGCTACTCGCCTTAACAGCGAAATCAAATTGGCAGGTTCATCACCTTAACGTGAAAACAACTTTTTTAAATGGAAATATAAAAGAAGATGGTTTTGTTTCACAACCTGAGAGGTTTGAAGTGACTGGACAGGAAAACAAGGTTTATAAGCTTGTAAAAGCACTGTATGGCTTGAGGCAGGCGCCTCGTGCGTGGTATGAAAAATTGAATGAATGCCAGATAAGTCTTGGTTTTGTTAGATGTCCTTACGAACATGTTGTCTACAAGAAAGTCAGGAGAAGAGAGCATGATAGTTGTTGTATATGTCGATGATCTCCTAATCATGGGCTCAAAGGTGTCAATGATAGAAGAGTTCAAGAAAGAGACGAGTCAAAAGTTTAAGATGAGCGACCTAGGAAAGTTGAATTACTACTTGGGAATAGAGGTTAAGCAGGGTGATGGAGTCATTGAACTTAAACAAACAGGTTATGCACGTAAAATATTAGAGAAGGCAAGATTGAGCAGCTGTAACCCTGCAAAGTATCCCATGGATTTGAAGGAGCAGATTTGCAAGGATGAAGGAGGTGAGCCTGTTAATCCCACTCAATATAAGAGCATGATAGGAGGGCTCTGGTACTTGGTAAATACACGACCTGACATTGCTTACTCGGTGGGAATACTGAGTAGATATATGGAGACTCCAACTCGACTTCACTTGAACGCTGTGAAACGGGTCATGAGCTATGTCAAAGGAACGCTACAGTACGGGTTAGTGTACACCAGGAACAGTGGAAATGACATCTTGACGGGGTTTTCAGACAGCGATTTGGCTAGAAATTTGGACGACCGATGAAGCACTGGAGGTATGGTCTTCTACCTCAATGAAAGTATAGTCACCTGGGTATCTCAAAAACAGAGATGCATTGCACTATCTTCGTGTGAAGTAGAATTTATGGCAGCAACATCTGCTGCTTGCCAGGGAATTTGGATATAAAATTTCTTGATGAGAATTATAGGTGGAGAAATGGGACCAGTTATTCTGTGTGTCGACAATAAATCGGCCATTGACTTAGCCAAAAATCCTATATTTTATGGAAGGAGTAAACATATTGATATAAGGTTTCACTTCATTCGAGAATGTGTTGAGCGAGGAGAAGTGGTGTTGAGGCACGTCAATAGCAGTGAACAAAGGGCAGACATTATGACCAATGCATTGGAGACGTTCAAATTTGAGAAGATGAGAAATCTGTTGGGAGTAAAGGAGCTGTCAAAACATGTTTGAGCTTAATGGGGTGTTTGTTGGTTAATCTCAAACATGTTTATGTTTGTTTGTCTTAGTTATAGCATGCATGATTAGTTAGCTTCATTTGAATAAGTCATATAGGAGTTGCTATTTTGTAGGATCACGTAGACTCACAAAATAAATGGTCAGGTAGTTCAGTTTCACTACGAGTTTGTTGGGAGTATGGCCTGGTTTGTAGGCATGTCTTTGTAGTGCATTTCCTCTCTATACGTATTGTTTTGCTTAATGAAAAATGCAGGTCTTTTGATAGGCAAAAACTCTGAGTGTTACTTCTATATTAAATAGTATATAGAGAGCACGGTTGGATAGCTCAAGTGGTTAAGAGTTTATCCTCTATCGTCCCTGATCCTGGGTTCGATTCTCGCTCACCCCTAGAATTTATGAGAACAGATACTCATTTATAAGCCTATAAGCCATATTTGTCAAAAAAATAGTATATATGTTGTAAATTTCACTAACAAATATAGCAACATAGAGGCAAGTATATATAAAATTTAGCAAGTCCAGGCCAGGACCACAGTTAACAAAACAAAGCATGCATGTAAACAAAATTAGTAACTGAAATAACGAAGAGAAAAACGAAGATGTACCCGAAACCATAGCTTTCAAACGTTATTAAAAATAATGGTGCACATATACAAAACACCAAGAAAATACGATCACAGTTGAGTCACCAGGCCTTACTCGAAGCCCTGGCTGCTCTTGAAGAAAATATTGCCCCTACCTACTTCGTTTGGGATGCGTGCAATATATCCACCAGGATAAAACAGCTTAGAGTTTTTGTTAACAACAGCAACAAAACCTCCACCTCGACGTGCATCTCAGTCGCCGGAAAACTAAACTAACAGCAGTTCGAACTTGTGTTTTTGGGAGAGAAATGCAGAGAGGAAGAAGAGAAGGAGAATGTTGTGTGGTGTGTAAAATACATTCACTTTAGCCTCTATTTATAAGAGAGGAAAAGTGAAACTGTCCACACACTTAATGTCTGAATTAAACTGCTCCATTAATTAAAAAAATCAAGACTGATCCGATTTTGAATTTAAATTATTTTTAACAGCTTTTCAATTAACACCCACATTATTATCAGAATATATCAGTTACAGATCAGATTATATATTCATGTCCAGGTTCAGTGAATTAGACTAAGCCCACGAACCCAGCCCAATAATTATAATAATAATAATAATAATCCAGTCACTAATAAATAAATTTGAATTAAAATTAATTCTCAAATAAATAAAATCCTCGCCGAGGCTGCCTCGTGTACGCGAGAAGCAGAGACATTCGCCCAAATCGCCCTTCAACCCGACCCGACCCGACCCAGTGTGTGGCGTGGCGGGGCGGGACGGCAGCGGCGTGTGTGTGTGTGTGCGCGCGCGAGTGAAGCACACAACAACACAATGGACCATCACACACCTTAGTAGTTGTATACTACTCATGTGTATGATACCATATAAAGCACACAACCCCCTTTATTTATTTCAATGTGGGACAAACATTCTCAAAAATTTCAAGTTTTTCCAAGCTACTTTCAACTCTCATTTCATATGGATTTCATTCAGAAAATTCTTAAAACCATACATGAAAATTTAAGTTCAAATATCATTGAACAATTTCCAATCATTAGATTTTAGGATTAACATCAAGAACATAATTAAATTAAGCTCTAAAATCCTAATTTTCTAACAATCCCCCACAAATCCATACAGATATGCGATTAATTTTCCATCATGACTTATTTTTCAGATTCGGTACCCTTCCAGGTTTGAACCCTTCTAATTCCTCTACTTCAATGGCTATCGGATTCAGATGGAATGTTTCACCTTGAATCTTAATACGTTTAGTATAACCATATTCCTTAGACAATGACAAGTCAAAGGCTATGGTGCCAATCTACGGCTTTGAGATATTAATGGTCATGTCTCGATCCTGTTCGTCGAATGCTTCAAGGATTAACCCTATCCTCTAATTGCAACCACACAATTACATTCGCTTAGCTGGGCATCTCCAGAGATATATTGCCTCTATCTCGTCAAATGACTTGACCCCATTCAGAGTTTTAACACTCTTGCTTTTCTAGCAATGTCAGTACCTTCTAGGTTTACAGGGGATAGACTCAGATACTATAGTATCATCTATGTAGCAAAGGTACTCTCAATTCATCCTTACAGCTTGTTATTACCCATTGAATACACTTCGAGGGATCTCATCTCATGTGTATTGGGTTCCCACTGTTGATGAATTATGATGGGTTGACAGTCCCATCCCCAACCTTGACTTCAGGACCATTGCAGTTTCCAGTCCTTTAGTAAGAGGATCAGCTATATTATTCTGAGTTCCTATGAACTCTATAGCCATGATCCTATCAGTCACTAAACCCCTTATAGAATTGAGTCTAACTTGGATGTGTATCTTAGTTTTACCATTATGCTTTTTACTGCTAATCTTGTCGATAGTTGTTCGACTATCACAGTGAATAGCAATAGCAGGAAGCGGTCTGCTTACTACAGATATCGCATACATAAGTCTGTGTAACCATTCAGCCTTCGTCCCTGTGACATCAAGTGCACACAACTCAGCCTCAAAAGTAGACCGAGTAACTATAGTCAGTCTGCTTGACTTCCAGGATATTGTTCCACCAGCCAAGGTGAACACGTATCCAGTCACTCCATTGGAACCAGAGAATCTCCTGTACCCTTCAAGCATACCAGGGAATCTCCTGTAGTGTAAGCTAAGGTACATTGTGCCTTTTAGATATCTAAGTACTCTATCAAGAGCATCCCAATGAGTTCTGTTTGGATAACTTGTATATCTAGCCAACTTAGAAACAGAATATAAAATATCTGGTCTATTACAGTGAGCAAGATACTGCAAGCTCCCAATAATCTGAGAATACCTTAACTAAAACACAGGCACTCCTGAACTATTCTTGACAAGGGCAACTTTCGAATCATAGGGTGTACTAGCGATTCTACACTGTGTATAACCATATTTCTCAAGTATAGATTTCTCTATATAATGAGATTGAGTCAAGGTTATTCTTTCAGTGGACTAGTCATTTTGATTCCAAGAATCACACTTGCCTCACCCATATCCTTAATTTCAAAATGCCTTTTTAAGAGTTCTTTAGTCTCATTAATAATCTCAATATTGGTTCCAAACACTAAAATGTCATCCACATATAGGCATAAAATAACACACTCATTACCTTTAACTTTAGTGTAGACACGCTTATCACTTTCATTAATCTTATAACTGAAAGGCAAAATGGTTTCATCAAACTTTTTATGCCAATCTATTGGAGTTTGTTTCAAGCCATAGATAGACTTGATCAACTTACATACTTTCCTTTCATTGCCAGATGCAACAAATCCCTCAGGCTGATCCATATAAATCTCTTCTTAAAGTTCACCATGAAGAAAAGCCGTCTTTATATCCATCTGATGGATGATAAGACTATGGACTGAAGCCAATGATATAAGCATTCGGATTGTTACCATTCTTGCAACCGGAGAGTATGTACCAAAGTACATGAAAACGTGTTGGAGTCGAAGTACAGGAAAATCAAAATCAATGACCTAGCAATGTTAAAACAAGTGAGACTAATCCAAGTGTTCACTTGTTTTATTAGTATGGACAATTTTAGTATGGACAATTTGTGAGGTTTGCTCATGTGTGTCAATGATTTACCATGTATGGTTAGTGAAAAACTTATGCTTAAAGTAATTAGTACATGACTCTACAGAAGTACCACATAATTGATGGTTTTATGTAAATAAGACCATATAATATAATATATGTTTACAGGATAAATGCATAAATGCTGCTGATAACTAGAGAAGGTATATACTTCAAAAATTTGAAATGAAACTACCTAGTATCACTATATTGTAATTGTTTATAAACACAAAGTGTAAAGTTGAGAATATTTTTTTATGTATTCTGAGTAAGTTGTCCAGTTTTCTGAATTTCATTTCAAAAATAAAGTCTACTAAGAATATTTTAAAAAATAAATCTTATTAATGGCTATTTATTATGTAAAAATAATAATATACATAATTTTAAAAATATGATATTAATGATAAAAAAAATACATTTATAATTTTCAGAGGATGGGAATTCTTTATTAACATGTAGTTCCATATTCGTACCAAAATTATAAATAGACTACACATTCCCTTGGGTAAAAACAAACAGTGAAACAAAACTGTACACATAAACTAACCCAACTTACTAATAATTCATATTAGACATTAAAATTAGAGGGGGAAAACCTTATAGAATTGATTTTTAGAACTTTAAAATGAAAAGTTATCTATAGTTTACGGGAAAACCTAATTTGACTTTTTTAAATTTATAAGGCCTAGGAGTATTTCATTAATAAAAAATTAACTATCATATGTTATCATCATTATCAATTTTTAGTGAAACTATGTTACACAATTTTTGGGTTGTGATAATTTTTATAAGATATTTTCTATAAATCAAAGATTTTTTTCCTTTTTTGTATGGAAGTTTTGATTTTCTCAAGCATTGTAATTAAAACATAATTTTTCCTATTTTTTCTTAAGCGCACCTTAGTACCTACTAGTCCCTTAACAATATAGCAAGAATTATAGAACGGGGGTTGAATGGAATTCTTGAACCTTTTTCTTAAAATAAAATTGTTCAAACTCGAATATAAATATAAGTGTATTGATTAGCACAATGCGGAATAAAAACTTAAGTGAACCAAAACACAAGTAATTAAAAACAAGAGTCTTTATAAACTTTCTGGTGGATTTAAACAATTCTAGCAGAGATATATATTATATCGAGAGAACTCTGTGTATACATATGATTATTATTATTATTCAGAGTGCGTTATGACCTAAAGCATGTATACATCTGCAGGCAATCCCATTGGAGCTGAGAGTGGATAAAATGGATGGGAGCACCAACTGTGAATTTAGCATATATAGTGAAAACACACACTAACTTTGTATATTTTTTATACCAGTTCAATGTAAAAGAAAATATTGTATGTGATGACCTAATATACCATATTGAAATCAAAGGAATCATGGAATTAATCTTCATTTTTGTATAGAAAGACCTAGTACTTTATCATCTTTAAATCTAATAAATAATGGGATTAATCTTCATTTAATTGTAGGCATATGTATTTTTTGTTCTTTTTTTAGTATAATAATTATGATTACTAATATACATTTTTATTTATATTGAAAAAGCTACACATAATTTTCCTCAAAAAAAATTCAAACAAAAAATTTACTTCACTTTATTTGTCTAAAAATTAATGTTTCATATGTACTATATATTTTTTTCAAAAAACTGTTGGTCCATAATAATGAAATAATGAATTTAACGAAAGAATCATAAATCATGTTTCCAAGTTTCAAGAAAATTAGTTTTCTAAATTATTTACGAGAGTTTGTTACATTAATTAAAAGTAATCTATGTCTGAAAAATATACTATTGCATTTCCATGGAGTTAGTAGAGCGGTTCACCAAGATCTAACATGAAGCCCGATAAGTGAAATAACCATGTACTCTAATTTTACGAATTAACGTTATAAGTAAATGGATTGGATCAAAAATGAAGAGGACCTGAAGATGACCTGAATAAAAAAGACGATTTTAGGTCAACCTATTTAAGTCGTATATGACCAGTATACGAGTATTTCAAAAAATGGATGCTACTATATTTAATACACTCATATGTAGGCGTAACTGACCTAGAAGGTGGTTTGAAAGCCAAAGGTTTGAACTTGGATCTGGATCTTGGGGAATAATAGGATGTGGTTGTACAATTTGGAAGGTTCAGCTCGGTGACGACTGGAGATCTATCATGGTGCCTTGTGCCGAAACTCTTAATAATCATATGAATGTGGTGCAGAGTGAATCATGACGGTGCAAAATGCAGATAGATTAATCTCATGTGTAAGACCATGTTATTTATGGTTCACGATTTGAAGGGAGGATCATTGTTTAGTCTCAACCCAAATACTACATCTGATTGATAAGATATAATTCATTTTTAAAGAGAGAAGCCACTTAATTGTAGTATTAATATAAGACCATTTGGGACATTTCGAAAATAAATCTGTGCGGGCTCGACTTAAAGCTAAAAATATTTTACTAATGTGGAGTTAATGCATGCTTAGAAATCCAACACCATAAGTGTGTGACTTAATTTATTAAATCGTTTTTTTGTTTAATAATATGCATATTGAGAATATGGGTAAACATATCATTAGAACGAAACTTGTTCGAGTAGAAGTACATGAAAATCAAAATCAATGACCTAGCAATGTTAAAACAAGTGAATGACAATTTGTGAGGTTTGCTCATGTGCTTCAATGATTTACCATGTATGCTTAGTGAAAAACTTGTGCTTAAAGTAATTAGTACATGACTCTACAGAAGTACCACATAATTGATGGTTTTATGTAAATGAGCCCATCTAAAATAATATATGTTTACAGGATAAATGCATAAATGTTGCAGATAACTAGAGAAGGTATATATGTATAATATAGAGTAAAGTTCTATGGAGTCCACCTTTTAATTGGAGTCCTCGGAGTCCATCTATGTTCTGCAAATAAAATATTATCTAAAACGTGTTATGTTGCAAAACATGTTTTACAAATATCATTATTTCAATAAAATCATGCAAATCTCATATATTTACAACTACAATATGTATGTTCTGCAACATGAAAATTTATGTTCTGCAAACTAACCATGTTTTGTAGAATAATATATTTTGCAACGTTCTATTTGTAAAATCTATGCAATCGGCAAGATTTTCAATAAAATTGTGATATTTGTAGAATATCATTCGAAAAATAATACGTTTTCCATCAATTTAAGCTATATTTTACGTGCAGAACATATATGAACTCCAAGGACTCCAAGGACTCCAATCAAATAGAGGACTCCATAGAACCTAACTACATATACTTCAAAAATTTCAAATTAAAACTACCTAGTATCACTAGATTGTAATTGTTTGTAAACACAAAGTGTAAAGTTGAGAATATTTTTTTGTGTATTATGAGTAAGTTGTCCAGTTATCTGAATTTCAGTTCAAAAATAAAGTCTACTAAGAATAGTTTAAAAAATAAATCTTATTTATGGCTATTTATTATGTAAAAATAATAATATACATAATTTTAAAAATATGAGATTAATGATAAAGAAATACATTTATCATGTTGAGAGGTTGGGAATTCTTTATTAACATGTAGTTCCATATCCGTACCAAAATTATAAATAAACTACACCTTCCCTCAGGTAAAAACAAACAGTGTTACAAAACTTTACACACAAACTAACCCAACTTACTAATAATTCATATTAGACATTAAAATTAGAGGGGAAAAAATTGTTCAAAGGTATATTTTATTTACTAATAGAATTAATTTTTAGAATTGTAAAATGAAAAGTTATCTATAATTTACCGGAAAACCTAATTTGATTTTTTTAACTTTATAGGGCCTCAGAGTATTTCATTAATAAAAAATTTAACTATCATAGGTTATCATCATTATCAAATTTGGGTGAAACTATGTTACACAATTTTTGGGCTGTGAGAATTTTTATAAGATATTTTCTATAAATCAAAGATTTTTTTTCCTTTTTTTATGGAAGTATTGATTTGCTCACGCCTTGTAATTAAAACATAATTTTTCCTATTTCTTCTTAAGCTCACCTTAGTACCCACCTCCTTGATCACCTATATATACTAACCTTCATCCACCCGTTTTTCTCACATTCATCTGCAATCTATTTTGCTCCTTTATATTCTGTTTTTTTCTATCTCCTATATATAGCTTCAACTTTCTATTCACATTTACAAATGGCCTCAAGCAATCAAGTGAATGCTGATAACTTGGCTATTGTTCCTTATGAGGTCATGGAAGTGAATGCTCATAACTTGGCTATCGTTCCTTACAAGGTGATGGTTAAATTCAGCTAATATGCATGTATTTTTTAATGATTTTGTGGTCATGTAAATTTCTTTTGTGAACATTTTCTTGTGAAATCCTTGCCCTTGCAGCAAACTTTCTCCACCTTATCCCAAGTTGTAGTGGCGGCAGAGCCTATATCGTTCGTTTTTCGTGCTGATCTGGTAAATTTGAATCATCCATATAGTTTTATATTTTCAATTTGTATCAAACATTTGAATTCAATAGTTTCATTTAAAAGTTGAAATATATGTATAGGCTAGGAAGACATCAAGTGGTAGAAGGAGGTCCTTCCCAACAGCAAGAAAATGGGAGAATATTTCAATGGATCAATTTTCTCTCGACCTGCCCGAGGACTGTATGAAGTATCTTTCTTCTAAAGAACAGGTAAATAAATTCCAACACCTTTACATGCTTATAACAGACTAAAAAGAAATGGTTTTGTCTAATACTTGTTATACTCCTATGTGTGTGCTAGCAGACACTGTTGGACTACAAGAATGAGACTAACTGTGCTCCCCATGGACTATGGTTCAACATTTCTTTTCGCTTGAAAGGCTGGCAATGTGAAAGACGTGTGCGTAAAACCAATCATCGAGTTGACAAGGTACCTTACATACTATTCTTTCTTTTACCTATCTTAAGCTAGATTCCAAGGTCTAATGATGCACTTACAATTTCCTCGTGATTTTGAATTTCATTTTCGGTGCAGCACTTTTATCATGCGAATATGAAATTACGATCGCTCAAAGAGCTAATATTCTATGTCAAGTACGGATTCATGCCTTGTAAATCACAAGTGAAAGGAACCGAAAATATCCTTGAGGTAATTTGAATATTTTGCTTAAATTCATTCGTTTAATCATAAAGTGTATCATGCCGCACTTACTCAAATCAATATTTGACACAAGGTTTAATAGATAGTGAATTATATAAATAGGGTACTCATTGTTATTAAGTTACACTAAAAGTGTTGTTCAGATTTTGTGTAATTGTAAGTAAAACCTGTATAGATATATTTATTTGGATACAGATGAACTCCTCCTTTGTGTAAGAAATTCCTTACATGTGCAGGAAGCTAAACCCAGTCCAAGCAGGAGTAGCTCTTACCTGGACCGTAAAGAACAAGAGCTTATGACCAGATTCAATCTGGAAAAGAGTATTATAGTCCAGGTGAACGAGCATATAAAAAGGCAGCTGCTTTGGACAAAGCACCGGGCAAAGCCAGCAGGTACAAATGGTAAATCCAAGTTTTTATATACATGTGGTGCGCGTGTGTGTTTATACATGACAACAATAATAGTTTTCTAGGTAATCCCTTTATTACATAAGTAAGAAGGGAATCAAAACTCTTACATTTTTTCTTCTATCACATTCATATGATTATTAATATTATTCAGAGTGCCTTATGACCTAAAGCATGTTTACATCTGCAGGCAATCCCATTGGAGCTGAGAGTGGATAAAATGGATGGGAGCACCAACTGTGAATTTAGCATATATAGTGAAAACACACAGTAACTTTGTATATTTTTTATACCAGTTCAATGTAAAAGAAAATATTGTATGTGATGACCTAATATACCATATTGAAATCAAAGGAATCATGGAATTAATCTTCATTTTTGTATAGAAAGGCCTAGTACTTTATCATCTTTAAATCTAATAAATAATGGGATTAATCTTCATTTATTGTAGGCATATGTATTTTTTGTTCTTTTTTTAGTATAATAATTATGATTACTAATATACATTTTTATTTATATTGAAAAAGCTACACATAATTTTCCTCAAAAAAAATTCAAACAAAAAATTTACTTCACTTTATTTGTCTAAAAATTAATGTTTCATATGTACTATATATTTTTTTCAAAAAACTGTTGGTCCATAATAATGAAATAATGAATTTAACGAAAGAATCATAAATCATGTTTCTAAGTTTCAAGAGAATTAGTTTTCTAAATTATTTACGAGAGTTTGTTACATTAATTAAACGTAATATATGTGTGAAAAATACTATTGCATTTTCCATGGAGTTAGTAGAGCGGTTCACCAAGATCTAACATGAAGCCCGATAAGTGAAATAACCATGTACTCTAATTTTACAAATTAACTTTATAAATAAATGGATTGGATCAAAAATGAAGAGGACCTGAAGATGACCTGAATAAAAAAGACGGTTTTAGGTCAACCCATTTAAGTCGTATATGACCCGTATACGAGTATTTCAAAAAACGGATGCTACTATATTTAATACACTCATATGTAGGCGTAACTGACCTAGAAGGTGGTTTGAAAGCCAAAGGTTTGAACTTGGATCTGGATCTTGGGGAGTAATAGGATGTGGTTGTACAATTTGGAAGGTTCAGCTCGGTGACGACTAGAGATCTATCATGGTTCCTTGTGCCGAAACTCTTCCCCAAAGGCAGCCCGTGGTGCAGAGTGAATCATGATGGTGCAAGATGCCGATAGATTAATCGCATGTGTAAGACCATGTTATTTGTGGTTCATGATTTTAAATGAGGATCATTCTTTAGTGTCAATCCAAATACTACATCTGATTGATAAGATATAATTCATTTGTAAAGAGAGAAGCCACTTAATTGTAGTATTAATATAAGACCATTTGGGACATTTCGAAAATAAATCTGCGCGGGCTCGACTTAAACCCGAAAAATATTTTACTAATGTAGAGTTAATGCATGCTTAGAAATCCAACACCATAAGTACGTGACTTAATTTATTAAATCGTTTTTTTTGTTTAATAATATTCATATCTCAATATGGGTAAACATATCATTAGAACGAAACTTGTTTGAGTAGAAGTACATGAAAATCAAAATCAATGACCTAGCAATGTTAAAACAAGTGAGACTAATCCAAGTGTTCACTTGTTTTATTAGTATGGACAATTTGTGAGGTTTGCTCATGTGCTTCAATGATTTACCACGTATGCTTAGTGAAAAACTTGTGGTTAAAGTAATTAGTACATGACTCTACAGAATTACCACATAATTGATGGTTTTATGTAAATGAGACCATCTAAAATAATATATGTTTACAGGATAAATGCATAAATGTTGCAGATAACTAGAGAAGGTATATATGTATATATACTTCAAAAATTTCAAATTGAAACAACCTAGTATCACTATATTGTAATTGTTTGTAAACACAAATTGTAAAGTTGAGAATAATTTTTTGTGTATTATGAGTAAGTTGTCCAGTTATCTGAATTTCAGTTCAAAAATAAAGTCTACTAAGAATAGTTTAAAAAATAAATCTTATTTATGGCTATTTATTATGTAAAAATAATAATATACATAATTTTAAAAATATGAGATTAATGATAAAGAAATACATTTATCATGTTGAGAGGATGGGAATTCTTTATTAACATGTAGTTCCATATCCGTACCAAAATTATAAATAAACTACACCTTCCCTCGCGTAAAAATAAACAGTGTTACAAAACTGTACACACAAACTAACCCAACTTACTAATAATTCATATTAGACATTAAAATTAGAGGGGGGAAAATTATTCAAAGGTATATTTTATTTACTAATAGAATTGATTTTAGAATTGTAAAATGAAAAGTTATCTATAGTTTACCGGAAAACCTAATTTGATTTTTTTAAATTTATAGGGCCCGGGAGTATTTCATTAATAAAAAATTTAACTATCATATGTTATCATCATTATCAAATTTGGGTGAAACTATGTTACATAATTTTTGGGCTGTGAGAATTTTTATAAGATATTTTCTATAAATCAAAGATTTTTTTTCCTTTTTTTATGGAAGTATTGATTTGCTCACGCCTTATAATTAAAACATAATTTTTCCTATTTCTTCTTAAGCTCACCTTAGTACCCACCTCCTTGATCACCTATATATACTAACCTTCATCCACCGTTTTTTCTCACATTCATGTGCAATCTATTTTGCTCCTTCATATTCTGCTTTTTTCTATCTCCGATATATAGCTTCAACTTTCTATTCACATTTACAAATGGCCTCAAGCAATCAAGTGAATGCTGATAACTTTGCTATTGTTCCTTATGAGGTCATGGAAGTGAATGCTCGGCTATTGTTCCTTACAAGGTGATGGTTAAATTCAGCTAATATGCATGTATTTTTTAATGATTTTGTGGTCATGTAAATTTCTTTTCTGAACATTTTCTTGTGAAATCTTTGCCCTTGCAGCAAACTTTCTCCACCGTGTCCCAAGTTGTAGTGGCGGCAGAGCCTATATCGTTCGTTTTTCATGCTGATCTGGTAAATTTTGTTGGAAAAACTTAGAGAAAAAAGAAGACACCTACATTTTTGAAGAGAACTTGTACTGCTATATTTCTTGTTTTCTTTTCCTCCTGTAAAACTAAGGTAAATTAGCCATTATATATGTTTTACAAACATATTAAAACTAACTACTACTAAAACTAACCACTACTAATTAATGGGTAAATTACATGTCCATAATTTACTCCATAACTCCACTAGCCCACTACTAAACAATTCTAAAATAATATTTTTCTCTAATAATTAATCTATTGCTAAATATCAAATAATTAAATAAACAAATAATTAATAACTAAATTTAAGATTATTCCAACATTCACCCCCATAATCTTAAATTTACGAAGCACTTTCTCTTCGCCTGTGATGCACTTCTCACCACCATCAATTTTGATGCACTATCTCATCAAAAACACTTTGGAGCACTTTCTCTCCAAAAACACTTTGAAGCACTTTCTCTCCACAACTCTAAAGGAGTGGTTCTCCCTCGATCAATTGTGCCATCCTTTCTTCATCATTCTGAAATCTACAATTCTTTGTCAGATGCCCATATTTTTTGCATTTGTAACATTGTGGCTTTCCTTTGTACCAGCAGTCTTTTCCTTCATGTTCCATCTTATGACAATGGTTGCATTGAACTTTGTTACATGTACCTTTTGAGGATGAAGCTTTAGCTAATAGCAGTCCCTCATTTTTTCCTCCAATTTCTTCCTCCCTCATTGATCTCCTTTGGATAATGGAATAGAGACGGAGAAATTGTTTGATGCCATGGAAAATATTAAGGATAATATATATATATGTATATATATGTATATGTGTATTTTTAGAAGAGTTTTATAAGCCCTGGATCATATGGCTCTGATACCAATGTTGGAAAAACTTAGAGAAAAAAGAAGACACCTACATTTTTGAAGAGAACTTGTACTGCTATATTTCTTGTTTTCTTTTCCTCCTGTAAAACTAAGGTAAACTAGCCATTATATATGCTTTACAAACATATTAAAACTAACTACTACTAAAACTAACCACTACTAATTAATGGGTAAATTACATGTCCATAATTTACTCCATAACTCCACTAGCCCACTACTAAACAATTCTAAAATAATATTTTTCTCTAATAATTAATCTATTGCTAAATATCAAATAATTAAATAAACAAATAATTAATAACTAAATTTAAGATTATTCCAACAAATTTGAATCATACATATAGTTTTATATTTTCAATTTGTATCAAACATTTTAATTCAATAGTTTCATTTAAAAGTTGAAATATATGTATAGGCTAGGAAGACGTCAAGTGGTAGAAAGAGGTCCTTCCGAACAGCAAGAAAATCCGAGAATATTTCAATGGATCAATTTTCTCTCAACCTGCCCGAGGACTGTATGAAGTATCTTTCTTCTAAAGAACAGGTAAATAAATTCCAACACCTTTACATGCTTATAACAGACTAAAAAGAAATGGTTTTGTCTAATACTTGTTATACTCCTATGCGTGTGCTAGCGGACACTGTTGGACTACAAGAATGAGACTAACTGTGCTCCCCATGGACTATGGTTCAACATTTCTTTTCGCTTGAAAGGCTGGCAATGTGAAAGACGCGTGCGTAAAACCAATCATCGTATTGACAAGGTACCTTACATACTATTCTTTCTTTTACCTATCTTAAGCTAGATTCCAAGGTCTAATGATGCACTTACAATTTCCTCGTGATTTTGAATTTCATTTTCGGTGCAGAACTTTTATCATGCGAATATGAAATTACGATCGCTCAAAGAGCTAATATTCTATGTCAAGTACGGATTCATGCCTTGTAAATTACAAGTGAAAGGAACCTAAAATATCCTTGAGGTAATTTGAATATTTTGCTTAAATTCATTCCTTTAATCATAAAGTGTATCATGCCTCACTTACTCAAATCAATATTTGACACAAGGTTTAATAGATAGTGAATTATATAAATAGGGTACTCATTGTTATTAAGTTACACTAAAAGTGTTGTTGAGATTTTGTGTAATTGTAAGTAAAACGTGTATAGATATATATATTTGGATACAGATGAACTCCTCCTTTGTGTAAGAAATTCCTTACATGTGGAGGAAGCTAAACCCAGTCCAAGCAGGAGTAGCTCTTACCTGGACCGTAAAGAACAAGAGCTTATGACCAGATTGAATCTGGAAAAGAGTATTATAGTCCAGGTGAACGAGCATATAAAAAGGCAGCTGCTTTGGACAAAGCACCGAACAAACCCAGCAGGTACAAATGGTAAATCCAAGTTTTTATATACATGTGGTGCGCGTGTGTGTTTATACATGACAAAAATAATAGTTTTCTAGGTAATCCCTTTATTACATAAGTAAGAAGGGAATCAAAACTCTTACATTTTTTCTTCTATCACATTCATATGATTATTAATATTATTCAGAGTGCCTTATGACCTAAAGCATGTATACATCTGCAGGCAATCCCATTGGAGCTGAGAGTGGATAAAATGGATGGGAGCACCAACGGTGAATTTAGCATATATAGTGAAAACACACACTAACTTTGTATATTTTTTATACCAGTTCAATGTAAAAGAAAATATTGTATGTGATGACCTAATATACCATATTGAAATCAAAGGAATCATGGAATTAATCTTCATTTTTATATAGAAAGACCTAGTACTTTATCATCTTTAAATCTAATAAATAATGGGATTAATCTTCATTTATTTGTAGGCATATGTATTTTTTGTTCTTTTTTTAGTATAATAATTATGATTACTAATATACGTTTTTATTTATAATGAAAAAGCTACACATAATTTTCCTCAAAAAAAATTCAAACAAAAAATTTACTTCACTTTATTTGTCTAAAAATTAATGTTTCATATGTACTATATATTTTTTTCAAAAAACTGTTGGTCCATAATAATGAAGTAATGAATTTAACGAAAGAATCATAAATCATGTGTATGAGTTTCAAGAGAATTAGTTTTCTAAATTATTTACGAGAGTTTGTTACATTAATTAAACGTAATCTATGTCTGAAAAATACTATTTCATTTCCATGGAGTCAGTAGAGCGGTTCACCAAGATCTAACATGAAGCCGGATAAGTGAAATAACCATGTACTCTAATTTTACGAATTAACGTTATAAGTAAATGGATTGGATCAAAAATGAAGAGGACCTGAAGATGACCTGAATAAAAAAGACGGTTTTAGGTCAACCCATTTAAGTCGTAAATGACCGGTATACGAGTATTTCAAAAAACGGATGTTACTATATTTAATACACGCATATGTAGGCGTAACTGACCTAGAAGGTGTCAACATTGCCTTATTCCCCTCTTCGTTAAGATGTCGTCACACAATATCAAAGTATTGATTTGCTCACGCGTTGTAATTAAAACATAATTTTTCCTATTTTTTCTTAAGCTCATCTTAGTACCCACCTCCTTGATCACCTATATATACTAACTTTCATCCACCGTTTTTCCTCACATTCATCTCCAATCTATTTTGCTCCTTTATATTCGGCTTTTGTCTATCTCCGATATATAGCTTCAACTTTCTATTCACATTTACAAATGGCCTCAAGCAATCAAGTGAATGCTGATAACTTGGCTATTGTTCCTTATGAGGTGACTGATAACTTGGCTATTATTCCTCGAAGGTGATGGTTAACTTCAGCTAATATCCATGTATTTTTTAGTGATTTTGTATTGTAAATTTCTTTTCTTAACATTTTCTTGTGAAATCCTTGCCCTTGCAGCAAACTTTCTCCACCGTGTCCCAAGTTTAGTGGCCGCAGAACCTATATGGTTGTTTTTCGTGCTGATCTGGTACATTTGAATCATACATTTAGTTTTATATTTCAATTTGTTTCAAACATTTTAATTCAATAGTTTCAGAAAATAAATAAATAAACATTTTAATTAAGTCGAGCACTTATGGTGTTGGATTAATAACATAAGTGCTCGACTTAAAAACATTTTCTCAACATATTTAAATCAAAGGAATCATGGGATTAATTTTTTGTATAGAAAGTTCTAGTTTACAATTTTTAAATCTAATAAATAATGGGATTAATCTTCATTTATTTGTAGGCATATGTATTTTTTGTTCTTTTATTAGTATATTAATTATAATTACTAATATATATATATATATATTATTTATATTGAAAATTCTACACGTTATTTTTCTCAAAGTTTTTTTGAAATAAAAATTTTACTTCACTTTATTTGTCTAATAATTTATTTTTCATATGTACTATATATTTTTGTCAAAAAACTGTTGATCCATAATAATGAAATAATGTATCGAAGATTTTCGAAAGAATCATAAATCATGTTTATCAGTTTGAGGAGAATTAGTTTTCTAAATTATTTATGAAATTTTGTGACATTAATTAGACATAATCTACGTCTGAAAAATACTATTGCATTTTCATGGACTTAGTACAGCTATTCTCCACGATCTAACATAAAGCTGGATAAGTGAAATAACCTGCACTCTAATTTTACCGGATTAGTGAAATAACCTACACTCTAATTTTAGGAATTAACGCTATAAGTAAACGGATTGGGTAAAAAATGAAGAGGACCAGAAGATGAACCGAATAAAAAATATGATTTTAGGTCAACCCATTTTACTCGAATATGAATGGTAGATGATTATTTCAAAATATGGATGCTACTATATTTAATACACTCATATGTAGGCGTAACTAACCTAAAAGGTGGTTTGAGAGCCAAAGGTTAGAACCTGGATCTTGGTTAGGATGTGGTTCTACAATTTGGAAGGTTTCCCTCGGTAACGACCGAAGATCAAACATGGTGCCTTGTGCCGAAACTCATCTTGAAAGGCAGCGGATTCTATAGAGTGAATCATGACGGTGCAAGATGCGGACAGATTAATTCGCATGTGTAAGACCATATTATTTGAGGTTCATGATTTGAAGGGAAGATTGTTGGTTAGTGTTGACCCAAATACCACATCAAAAAGATAATAAATAATTCATTTGTATAAAGAGAAGCCAATTAATTGTGTTGTGAACCTTGGAAGAGAGGAAGGTACTAAAGGATATCGATTGTTTGATCCTAATGGAAAACACATTTGTATAAGTCGGGATGTTGTGTTTGAGGGGACTAAAACATGGCCCTGGAATGAGTTGGAAGATTGTGATATTGGGCGAGTGCAGCTCCCCATCCCAGAGTTAAATGACTGTACAGAGATACTCGAAGGTGATGAAGAAAATGAGAATGAGGAAACAAGTCAAGTCGAGACGAACACTCCAGCATCTGAATCTTCAGTGTCAAGGCTTCGCAGAGATGACTATGACGACAGTGTGGAACCAAAGAAAACCATGCGTCTGAGTGATATATATAATGAAACCGAAGAGATTGTCCAGGATGAGGAATTGTTCATCATGGGGGTTGAAGAACCAGTGAACTACAAGCAAGCTGTTAAAGGTAAAAACTAGAGAAAGGCCATGAACAGTGAAATGGAATCGATTGAGGAAAACGGAACGTGGAAACTCACAAGTCTACCACCTGATCAAAAGGTCGTGGGTTTAAAGTGGATATTTAAGTTAAAAAAGGAAGCAGTAGGAAACATTATGAAGTATAAAGCACGATTGGTAGCAAAAGGCTACGTTCAAGAACATGGCGTGGATTTTGACGAAGTTTACGCCCCAGTAACTCGTTTGGAGACGGTGAGACTGCTACTCGCCTTAACAGCGAAATCAAATTGGCAGGTTCATCACCTTAACGTGAAAACAACTTTTTTAAATGGAAATATAAAAGAAGATGGTTTTGTTTCACAACCTGAGAGGTTTGAAGTGACTGGACAGGAAAACAAGGTTTATAAGCTTGTAAAAGCACTGTATGGCTTGAGGCAGGCGCCTCGTGCGTGGTATGAAAAATTGAATGAATGCCAGATAAGTCTTGGTTTTGTTAGATGTCCTTACGAACATGTTGTCTACAAGAAAGTCAGGAGAAGAGAGCATGATAGTTGTTGTATATGTCGATGATCTCCTAATCATGGGCTCAAAGGTGTCAATGATAGAAGAGTTCAAGAAAGAGACGAGTCAAAAGTTTAAGATGAGCGACCTAGGAAAGTTGAATTACTACTTGGGAATAGAGGTTAAGCAGGGTGATGGAGTCATTGAACTTAAACAAACAGGTTATGCACGTAAAATATTAGAGAAGGCAAGATTGAGCAGCTGTAACCCTGCAAAGTATCCCATGGATTTGAAGGAGCAGATTTGCAAGGATGAAGGAGGTGAGCCTGTTAATCCCACTCAATATAAGAGCATGATAGGAGGGCTCTGGTACTTGGTAAATACACGACCTGACATTGCTTACTCGGTGGGAATACTGAGTAGATATATGGAGACTCCAACTCGACTTCACTTGAACGCTGTGAAACGGGTCATGAGCTATGTCAAAGGAACGCTACAGTACGGGTTAGTGTACACCAGGAACAGTGGAAATGACATCTTGACGGGGTTTTCAGACAGCGATTTGGCTAGAAATTTGGACGACCGATGAAGCACTGGAGGTATGGTCTTCTACCTCAATGAAAGTATAGTCACCTGGGTATCTCAAAAACAGAGATGCATTGCACTATCTTCGTGTGAAGTAGAATTTATGGCAGCAACATCTGCTGCTTGCCAGGGAATTTGGATATAAAATTTCTTGATGAGAATTATAGGTGGAGAAATGGGACCAGTTATTCTGTGTGTCGACAATAAATCGGCCATTGACTTAGCCAAAAATCCTATATTTTATGGAAGGAGTAAACATATTGATATAAGGTTTCACTTCATTCGAGAATGTGTTGAGCGAGGA